>NC_133334.1:282761096-282874582 GCF_042186555.1 Aquarana catesbeiana | reverse complement strand
GGCTGACTCCATAGGCTGACTCCATAGGGTGACTCCATAGGCTGACTCCATAGGCTGACTCCATAGGATGACTCCATAGGCTGACTCCATAGGGTGACTCCATAGGGTGACTCCATAGGGTGACTCCATAGGGTGACTCCATAGGCTGACTCCATAGGCTGACTCCATAGGGTGACTCCATAGGTTGACTCCCATAGGCTGACTCCATAGGTGACTCCATAGGGTGACTCCCATAGGCTGACTCCATAGGGTGAACTCCATAGGGTGACTCCATAGGGTGACTCCATAGGATGACTCCATAGGCTGACTCCATAGGGTGACTCCATAGGCTGACTCCATAGGGTGACTCCATAGGGTGACTCCATAGGGTGACTCCATAGCGTGACTCCATAGGATGACTCCATAGGCTGACTCCATAGGCTGACTCCATAGGGTGACTCCATATGGTGACTCCATAGGCTGACTCCATAGGCTGACTCCATAGGGTGACTCCATAGGATGCTGCAAGAGGAAGGAGCCACCCTGAGACAGGAATCCTGGGGCAGAGGTCATGTGACCGGCTTACACTGCAACACAGAAAGGGTTAAAAAAGAAAGAAGCTGCTGAAAACAGCTTAAAAATGAAGGTTTAAAGGAAGTTGTGAAGTCTTAGCCGCCCCCCCCAGAGCCCCCCATTTTTCTTACCCGAGCCCGATCGTTCCGGCGATGAGAATGAGCTGCTGTCTCAGGTCCTCATTGGACAGATTGATAGCAGTGCAGCCATTGGCTCCCGCTGCTGTCAATCAAATCCAGTGACACGGGAGCCGGGGGGCGGGGCAAGTCCTGCTGTCTGTGTCAATTGACTCGGGAGCGCGCCTGCGCGGGTGCCCCCATGGAATGCGTCTCTCTGTGGGGGCACCTGATGAGGAGGAGGAGCCAGGAGCGCCCCTGAGGGACCCCAGAAGAGGAGGATCGGGGCCACTCTGTGCAAAACAAGCTGTACAGGGCAAGTAAGTACGACAAGTTTGTTATATAAAAAAAAAAACAAAAAACCTTGACAATCACTTTAACTACTTCAGCCCTGGAAGATTTACCCCCTTAATGACCAGGCCATTTTTTGCGATACCGCATTACGTTACTTTAACTGACAATTGCGCGGTCGTGCGACGCTGTACCCCAATAAAATTGACGTCCCTTTTTCCCCACAAATAGAGCTTTATTTTGGAGGTATTTGATCACCGCTGCGGTTTTTATTTTTGGCGCTATAAACAGAAAAACCGACTTTAAAAAAAAAAAGTTTTACTTTCTGCTATAAAACATATCCAAAAAAAACAAATAACTTCATCAATGAAGGCCGATACTTATTCTAAAAATCACAATAAGAGTATATTGATTGGTTATCACATCTACAACCTTCGGGATAGATGTTTTATGGTTTTTACTAGTAATGACGACGATCTGCGATTTTTTTTAGCAGGACTGCGACATTTCGGCAGACAAATGTGACAGTTTTTGGGGACCAGTGACACCAATACAGTGATCAGTGCTAAAAAAAAATGCACTGTCACTGTATAAATGACACTGGCAGGGAAGGGGTTAACATGGGGGGGCGATGAAAGGGTTAAATGTGTTTCCTTTTGGTGTTTTCTCACTGTGTGGGGAATGGACAGGAACCACTAGGATCAGCAGATCTCCATGTTGTCCCCTATCAGAACCGGATCTGCCTTGTTTACATAGATCCCTGTTTTGCCTCTCTGTACCGTGATCGTGGGGGGGGGTGGCGGACATGGGATCTGCCGGATCCGCACATAGGCTCCTCCTCCGTGAAGCGGGCGCACGCACATTTTTTATTGCAGGAAACAATGTAAAGAAATATATAAACTCAGATTCTTGTAATGCTCTGTACAGCAACACTCAGACTGGGAGAGGGAGGGGCAGCTAGTCGGGTGTCTTGCATTCACATGTGCTAACAGAAGAGAAGAGCAGAGAGATGACCTCATCAGTCTGTTGCTGCTCCTTCACTGTCCAATCACAGGCTGGAAGCAGGAAAATGACCCAGCTGTATTACTTATAGCCTCCAAATCCCAGAGTAGTGACCGGCCTCAGGTGATACACAGAGAGGAAACAAATTCTCCTACATAAGTTGTACCTGTTTATCTGCAGTCTTCTCTCCTCTACATCCAATGGAAGTGCAGATTTATACAGGACTTCTCAGCTCTGAAAGCAGGGGGTGGAGAGTTAGATTACACTCAGTGAGAGCTCATTGGAGGGAAGGGACACCCCTCCCCTTCACACAGCTGAGGCTGACAATCACAGTCTGTGTGCTGGAGCTCCCTCCCCTGTCACCCTTTATCTCTTGGTGTCAGGAAAACCTGTCAGAAGTGGACTCATGCAGATATCAGAGGAAGGAGGCAGCAGACAGAAATGACACTTAGTGCTCTGGACTGAGACAAGTACACACTATAGAGGGATGTGCTTTGTTCACATTTCATGTCTGAGGATTACAACCACTTTAATGCATCTCATTATATTTAAAGGGCCGATGCCTTATGTTCCATGTCTGGGATGAACACAACGCGGCTTCTGCCTGACCTCACTCCATGTACACTCAGGAGCTGGGGGTCAGCGTGAGGTCAGGTGACAAGCCAGCAACAGGCGACCTCTGACCCTCTGAGAGCTTCAGCACTAGCCCTCCCCCTTCCTGACATTCCTTCTAATTAAGGGCTGATTATTAATTATAAAGGAATTGCTTGTAACACAGAAATCCCCACCCCCCTGTGACCCCAGCAATCCGCTTTTCCCCGAGATGCGTCATTGGTGACAACGCGATCCGAGCCGCCTGGAGGTCCAGTGATCAGCCTCCGAGTTCACATGCTGGGAAAATCCTTCAATCGATCGAAACGCTGATTCCAGCAGCTGTCAGCTCAACTCAGACATCACTATGCTGGGGATTCTTCATGTAATGTGAATGAAGAGCAGATCAGCGATCAGCACAGCCCCCCTCCCCCAATCCAACACCCCCCCACAATCCAACACCCCCCCTCCCCCCCAACCAACACCCCCCCCACAATCCACACCCCCCCCTCCCCAATCCCAACACCCCCCCTCCCCCCCAATCCAACACCCCCCCACAATCCAACACCCCCCCTCCCCCAATCCAACCCCCCCCCTCCCCCCCAATCCAACACCCCCCCACAATCCAACACCCCCCTCCCCCAATCCAACACCCCCCCCTCCCCCACAATCCACACCCCCCCACAATCCAACACCCCCCCTCCCCCCCAATCCAACACCCCCCCACAATCCAACACCCCCCTCCCTAATCCAACACCCCCCCTCCCCTACAATCCAACACCCCCCCCACAATCCAACACCCCCCTCCCTAACCCAACACCCCCCCTACAATCCAACACCCCCCCACAATCCAACACCCCCCCCCACAATCCAACACCCCCCTACAATCCAACACCCCCCCCTACAATCCAACACCCCCCTCCCTAATCCAACACCCCCCTCCCCCCAATCCAACACCCCCCCCACAATCCAACACCCCCCCCTCCCTAATCCAACACCCCCCCCACAATCCAACACCCCCCCTCCCCCCAATCCAACACCCCCCACAATCCAACACCCCCCCTCCCTCAATCCAACACCCCCCCCCACAATCCAACACCCCACAATCTAACACCCCCCTCCCCCACAATCCAACACCCCCCTCCCCAATCCAACACCCCCCCACAATCCAACACCCCCCTCCCTAATCTAACACCCCCCCTCCCCCAATCCAAACACCCCCCCACACACAATCCAACACCCCCCCACAATCCAACACCCCCCCCCCCAATCCAACACCCCCCTCCCTAATCCAACACCCCCCTCCCTAATCCAACACCCCCCCTCCCCCCCAATCCAACACCCCCCTCCACACAATCCAACACCCCCCCCCACAATCCAACACCCCCCCAATCCAACACCCCTCCCTAATCCAACACCCCCCACAATCCAACACCCCCCCCTCCCTAATCCAACACCCCCCACAATCCAACACCCCCCCCTCCCTAATCCAACACCCCCACAATCCAACACCCCCCCCACAATATGCTTCCCAGTGATCAGTGGAATATTCCCCGACTATTGCTGCTCTCCCCATCATTTCAGACCAGCAGATGAAGCTGACACAAACGATCGTTCCCTGCGGAGACGCCACGGATCGGCACATCACGGCGAGGAGTGCTGCAAATACATCCGTGACGTCATTCTGCACGCAGAGCTCTAACACGCTCGGAATAATGTGCCGCTGTCTGCGCCCAGGGACGCCGCGTCAAGGATCTGCTCGCCGGAAGCTCGAGAACGACGTTCGCTGATAACAATCGCTCAGGAATCAAAGTGACATTTCATCCAGGGCTGCAGGGGGAGGAGCGGCCCTTCAATGTCTTCTGGAAGAGGAGTGTGGACTCGAGTGTGTTACATGGACTGGAGGGTGTTACATGGGCTGGAGGGTGTTACATGGACTGGAGGGTGTTACATGGAGTGTAGGGTGTTACATGGACTGGAGGGTGTTACATGGAGTGTAGTGTGTTACATGGACTGGAGGGTGTTACATGGACTGTAGGGTGTTACATGGACTGTAGTGTGTTACATGGGCTGCAGTGTGTTACATGGACTGTAGGGTGTTACATGGACTGGAGGGTGTTACATGGAGTGTAGTGTGTTACATGGACTGTAGGGTGTTACATGGACTGTAGTGTGTTACATGGCCTGTAGGGTGTTACATGGACTGGAGGGTGTTACATGGAGTGTAGTGTGTTACATGGCCTGTAGGGTGTTACATGGCCTGGAGGGTGTTACATGGAGTGTAGTGTGTTACATGGACTGGAGGGTGTTACATGGACTGTAGGGTGTTACATGGACTGTAGTGTGTTACATGGGCTGCAGTGTGTTACATGGACTGTAGGGTGTTACATGGACTGTAGTGTGTTACATGGCCTGTAGGGTGTTACATGGGCTGTAGGGTGTTACATGGACTGTAGTGTGTTACATGGGCTGTAGTGTGTTACATGGGCTGCAGTGTGTTACATGGACTGTAGGGTGTTACATGGACTGTAGTGTGTTACATGGCCTGTAGGGTGTTACATGGACTGTAGTGTGTTACATGGAGTGTAGGGTGTTACATGGACTGCAGTGTTTTACATGGACTGTAGGGTGTTACATGGACTGTAGTGTGTTACATGGACTGTAGGGTGTTACATGGCTGTAGGGTGTTACATGGACTGTAGGGTGTTACATGGGCTGTAGTGTGTTACATGGGCTGCAGTGTGTTACATGGGCTGTAGTGTGTTACATGGACTGTAGGGTGTTACACGGACTGTAGTGTGTTACACGGACTGTAGGGTGTTACATGGACTGTAGGGTGTTACACGGACTGTAGTGTGTTACACGGACTGTAGGGTGTTACATGGAGTGTAGGGTGTTACACGGACTGTAGTGTGTTACATGGACTGTAGTGTGTTACATGGACTGTAGTGTGTTACATGGGCTGTAGGGTGTTACATGGACTGTAGGGTGTTACATGGGCTGTAGTGTGTTACATGGGCTGCAGTGTGTTACATGGCTGTAGGGTGTTACATGGACTGCAGTGTGTTACATGGACTGTAGTGTGTTACATGGACTGCAGTGTGTTACATGGACTGTAGTGTGTTACACGGACTGTAGTGTGTTACACGGACTGTAGGGTGTTACATGGACTGTAGTGTGTTACATGGACTGTAGTGTGTTACATGGACTGTAGTGTGTTACATGGACTGCAGTGTCACAAAACAAGGAGGGAGGGATTATAGTGGTGCAAAGACAGTTTGAACACCTTCAATATTATAAAAATATCAAATCTTTAATAATGTAAAGTTTTAAAATCATTTCATACAATAAATTATTATAAACAAAGTACAAAAGGAGCACATACAATTTATCTATCTGTTGAAAGGTAGTAGCGGGTCAATTCATCCCTACTAGTTTCGCCAAAACATTGGCTTCATCAGGGATTAGAATATAGTAGAAAGTGAATAATGACACTAAAAAAGAAATCAGTCACAAAAACAGTAGAAATATCATGACACAGATCAATGAGCGATTGAAGAATCCTATTGATTGTGATCTCCCTGTTGTTCAATCGCTCATTGACACAGAGGAGGTCTAGGACTAGAATTATTTCTCTCGCTCTACCGATCGCGGCGATACCTCACATGCGCGGTTTGACCACCGTTTTCATATGCGGGCGCTGCTCCACGTATGCTAAAAAAAGGCTATAAAAAGGAACGAGGATGGGAAAGTGACGATCTACTTAAGAAGCCGTGAAATGTGGTGGAAAGTGGTAATGAAAAGAGGAGGAGTCTCCTCCCCGGAGACCGTTCACCGAAATCTTCCCTCCATGGCGGAGACGCCGCTTGTAGAAGCTGGATAGCGGTTCTAGAAGATTTTGCATCCTGTGAGTGTCTATTATTTGTCCCGTTTGGCTCCGGTGGTTGCCATTGTGCGGCCCCCAGAAGAGCGCCATCTGCGGGGGGCGGGGGGGGGGGGCACACCTACATGGCATCACACACAGGTCCTGGGCCAGAATGTGGAAGACTCTCAGGAGTCACCCAATGAGAGTCTGCAATGTGGAGAGCGCGCCTCTGACACGGACCACAGGTCCTAAAGGCTTCCCTGGAATTTAGGAGAGGAAATACATGAATTACAAATGTTTTTTGTTATGACAATTGTGTCCAGGAAAAGAGTCCCATGATGCCAGTCTAAGCTGATATAAAATATTGGCGCCGGTAGTTGTTGTCATTACCCATCTGTGCAACTCTTCCTGTACGCCTAGTAGTATCCCCGAACCCAACACTTACCATCCCTGTAACTGAAACACGAACTCATTCTGTAAACTGTCCCTTTATATGACCAATAATAACCCCTCACTAACCTTCCTTATAGAACGAACAAACCCGAAACCGAACACTAACCTTATCTTTAACCCTAACACTAAATCTCACACTAACTCGCTCTGTAAACTTAGCATTGTCCCACCATATAACCCCCCAACACTAACTATGCTTACAAAACTCTCCCTATAACCTCGATCCTCACCTTCCCTGAA
This sequence comes from Aquarana catesbeiana, assembly GCF_042186555.1. Lineage (NCBI taxonomy): Eukaryota > Metazoa > Chordata > Amphibia > Anura > Ranidae > Aquarana > Aquarana catesbeiana. Next base: position 282,867,472 of record NC_133334.1, on the reverse strand, counting down.
ACCGCAAACCCTGATCTTCACACCGACCTTCCTTGCAGTCCTGACACCCAATGCTCCCTGTAACCATAACGCCCCTGTACACACGGTCGGATTTTCCGATAGAAAAAGTGCGATCGGATTGTGTTGTCGGAAATTCCGACCGTGTGTGGGCTCCATCTGACTTTTTCCGTCGGAATTTCCGACACACAAAGTTGGAGAGCAGGCTATAAAATTTTCCGACAACAAAATCCGATCATTTAAATTCCGATCGTGTGTACACAAATCCGACGCACAAAGTGCCACGCATGCTCAGAATAAATTAAGAGACGAAAGCTGTTGGCCACTGCCCCTTTTATAGTCCCGATGTGCGTGTTTTACGTCACCGCGTTCAGCGCGATCGGATTTTCCGGCAACTTTGTGCGACCGTGTGTATGCAAGACAAGTTTGAGCCAACATCCATCGGAAAAAAATCAGATGGATTTTGTTGTTGGAATGTCCGATCGGTTGGCACATTAAATCTCCCGGTCAGAGGTTTATGAGTACGGTGTTACCATTAGGGGTACGCTGGTTTTAGTTTCTTCTTCCTCATTGTTTTGGACGATGGTTTATATTGCATTATTTTCTTTTGTTTGTATGATTTTTGTATCTATATACTGTGTATTGTATATAGTATATATATATATACAGTGCTTTGAAAAGTATTCACACCACTTGAAATTTTCCACAGGTCAGGGATAAAGTTGTGGAGAAGTATAAAGCAGGGTTAGGTTATAAAACAATCTCCCAAGCTTTGAACATCTCACGGAGCTCTGTTCAATCCATCATCGGAAAATGGAAAGAGTATGGCACAACTGCAAACCTACCAAGACATGGCCGTCCACCTAAACTGACCGGGCCAGGCAAGGAGAACATTCATCAGAGAAGAGCCAAGAGGTCCATGGTAACTCTGGAGGAGCTGCAGAGATCCACAGCTCAGGTGGGAGAATCTGTCCACAGGACAACTATAATGCTGCGTACACACGAGCGGACTTTTCGTCCGGACTGGTCCGACGGACAATTCGACCGTGTGTGGGCTTCATTGGACCTGCAGCTGACTTTTTCGGACGAAAATCTGACAGACTTTAGATTTGGAACATGTTTCAAATCTTTACGCTGAAACTCCGCCGGACCCAGTTCCTATCGAAAAGTCCGCTCGTCTGAATGCTAGTCCGACGGACGAAAACCGATGCTTGGGCAGCTATTGGCTACTGGCTATGAACTTCCTTATTTTAGTCCGGTTGTATGTCATCATGTACGAATCCGTCGGACTTTGGTGTAATCGTGTGTAGGCAAGTCCGTTTATTCAGAAAGTCCGTCGGATAGACCGTCATGCCAGTCCGGTCAAAAAGTCCGCTCGTGTGTACGGGGCATTAGTCCTGCACTCCACAAATCTGCCCTTTATGGAAGAGTGACAAGAAGAAAGACATTGGTGAAAGAAAGTCATAAGAAGTCCTGTTTGTAGTTTGTGAGAAGCCATGTGGAGGACACAGCAAACACGTGGAAGAAGGTGATCTGGTCACATGAGACCAAAATTCAACTTTATGGCCTAAAAGCAAAACGCTATGTGTGGGGAAAACTAACACTGCACATCACTCTGAACACACCATCCCCACCGTGAAACATGGTGGTGGCAGCATCATGTGGTGGGGATGGTTTTCTTCAGAAGGGACAGGGAAGCTGGTCAGAGTTGATGGGAAGATGGATGGAGACAAATACAGGACAATCTTGGAAAAAATATATATGATAAGAGTAGCGCTGGTCCGCACATCAATCTACAAATATCAACAGTGTTGATGTGCAAAATACTCAAAATAATAAGTAACAATTGCTTGAGCAAATAAAATAAATAAACTGGGTGCAAAGGTATCAATAAAGTGCTAGTGCTGCAATTATCTACTAATAAGGTGCTTATATGACAGTCCATTTAGGCTCCATGCACACTGGCTTAAAAAACATTGCTTCTACAGGAGTTTTGTGTTCTGCTTGTAGAAGCAGCTGAATGTTCTCCTAGGTGTCCCGATGTTCTCCCAGGTGTCCCAATGTTCTCCTAGGTGTCCCAATGTTCTCCCAGGTGTCCAGATGTTCTCCCAGGTGTCCCGATGTTCTCCCAGGTGTCCCGATGTTCTCCCAGGTGTCCCGATGTTCTCCCAGGTGTCCTAATGTTCTCCCAGGTGTCCCAATGTTCTCCCATGTGTCCCAATGTTCTCCCAGGTATCCCAATGTTCTCCCAGGTGTCCCAATGTTCTCCCAGGTATCCCAATGTTCTCCCAGGTGTCCTAATGTTCTCCCAGGTGTCCCAATGTTCTCCCAAGTGTCCCAATGTTCTCCCAGGTATCCCAATGTTCTCCCAGGTGTCCTAATGTTCTCCCAGGTATCCCAATGTTCTCCCAGGTGTCCCAATGTTCTCCCAGGTATCCCAATGTTCTCCCAGGTGTCCTAATGTTCTCCCAGGTATCCCAATGTTCTCCCAGGTGTCCCAATGTTCTCCCAGGTGTCCCAATGTTCTCCCAGGTATCCCAATGTTCTCCCAGGTGTCCCAATGTTCTCCCAGGTATCCCAATGTTCTCCCAGGTGTCCCAATGTTCTCCCAGGTGTCCCAATGTTCTCCCAGGTGTCCTAATGTTCTCCCAGGTGTCCCAATGTTCTCACAGGTGTCCCAATGTTCTCCCAGGTGTCCCAATGTTCTCCCAGGTGTCCCAATGTTCTCCCAGGTGTCCCAATGTTCTCCCAGGTATCCCAATGTTCTCCCAGGTATCCCAATGTTCTCCCAGGTGTGCCAATGTTCTCCCAGGTGTGCCAATGTTCTCCTATTTTTCCATGCACATTAGGATGTTTAGAGGCATATTTTAGGATCAACATTTCGTGGCAGGAAAAAAAACCCCTTCTGATTCGCGTTTCTGATTGGAGCTTACTGGCAGAAAAAACGTAAAACTCTCCTAAACTCATCTAAACTTTGTACAAAAAAGGCTCTATATGAGCATTATTTACTCCAGAGAGAACAGACTTTTTTTTCAAGCCCAGTGTGTGTGGAGCCTCCTGAAGGTTTCCACACTGGAAAGTATAAAAAAAATGTAAATAACAAAAAAGAAATGTTCAAAAAGTCAAACCTGTGGCATGCGAATTCTTCACCGCTCTTACTAAAACTGACTCACCGGAGGAATATGCTGGTAAAATTATAAACCAGCAAACAAGCCAAAATCTCTCCCAACAATCACCGACTTCCACTCCTTCTCCTCACAGGTTAACGTTCAGGCTCTCACCGAACACGGCACTCAAATGTGGGAAAAACAAAGAAACGGAAGGAGGCTCCCATAGCGTAAAACTGTATCACAGGCTTTCATTAAAACTGTATGTGTTCCACTCAATTTAAAAAGTGCCCCCCCCCCCCCCCGGCACAAGGGAAGAACGCACTCAGCTATGCTTGCTGTTTGCGCCTGGACCCAACACAGACCACGAGTGTGGTCTGGCATACCATAGAGCTGGTCAAGAACCGGAAGGTCCCCGATGAGCTCAATGGTATAGGAACCCGGAAGAAACAAGCATTTTTGCCACTGCCACTGCAGGGTAACAGATGGAACATGTAACATCTTCCTGAAGGTAAACTTATCCTTTAAATGGTTGGGGGGGGGGGGTTAAAACCACCTGTCTTCAATCAATTGGACCACCAGGGAAGCAGGGGCAGATGGGTTAATCATAACTCTCCTCCAGTGGGGAGTCTTTTTTTTTTACTTTTAGGAACTTTTCTTCACCCACAGCTCTGAAGGGTATGCATGTAGCTATCAGCATGGTGGGGAGCTGGCACAGTCCTTGCCCCTTGCCATAGGGATCCCCACCTACATGCTTGGTGTGCCAGGGTGTTCTTTTCTTTTTTCTAGGGAGCGGAGGTGTGCAACTCCTTATTTTCAGAACAAAGAATATCCTTCCCAATGTTTTCCTGAATACATTACAGAGCAGGTGGCGATATATCTACCATAAAAATTCTTAATATATGCAGTGCTAAATTAAGATGTTAGACTAGAATTCCCATACAGCATTCAAAATGTAATATCTGATGATGCTTCATGGCACTTGTTGTTCAGTCGTGTCCGACTCTTTGTGACCTCATAGACCAGTGATGGCCAACCTTGGCACCCCAGATGTTTTGGGACTACATTTCCCATGATGCTCAACTACACAGCAGAGTGCACGAGCATCATGGGAAATGTAGTTCCAAAACATCTGGGGTGCCAAGGTTCACCATCACTGTCATAGACCATAGAGCGCCAGGCTTTTCTGTCCTCCCGGAGCTTGCTTAGCTTCATGTTCATTGTTTCGAAGATGCCATCTATTCATCTTGTTTTCTGTCTTCCTCTTCTTCTTTTTCCTTCCATGTTTCCCAGCATCAGGGTGTTTTCCAATGAGTCCTCTCTTCGCATTAGGTGGCCAAAGTATTGGAGTTTCAGCTTCAGGATCTGTCCTTCCAGTGAATATTCAGGGTTGTTCTCCTTCGGGATTGACTGGTTTGATCTTCTTACTGTCCAAGGGACTTTCAAGAGTTTTCTCCAACACCATAGTTCAAAAGCATCAATTCTTCGGCGTTCCGCCTTCCTTGTGGTCCAACTTTCACAGCCATACTGGGAATACCATAGCTACAACTTTACGGCACTTTGCCAGTAGGGTGATGTCTCTGTTTTTTTCATGCCACTAAGTCCATATAAATAATAGATGAGACAAGAAAGCCTGACATCCAAATTCAATGTGAAGGAGATAGCACTCGGCACCAACGTGACCTAGCCAAGCAGCTTACCAGAAATGATGGGCCCTCAAATTATAGAGGTCACAAGAAACCCAATGATATTACATCCAGATCTACTGATTGCTCCGATGGCATTGATAAGTTAAGGGCCGGTAATCCAGGGCTTCGTCAATCACCCAGTGCTACGTCGGGGTGCCGTTTCATTGATCATCGACCAATGTTGATGAGGGGGGAAGGGACAACCCAGGGAAGGCAAAATATAAGCAAAATAAACATCAGCTTTCATATTTTTGGTTGCGCTAGTTTATGATTATAATATGACTGCTGATAGTTCTGAGGTCCTAAGAGCTGGAATAATCCATTTCTTCTATGAGCAGCGGGAGCCCATAGCTGGGATCTTCCCGTACAGCATGTGCCAGTATTCAGCAATATGGAGAAGAGGGTTCCAAGCTGAGCTGTTATCGCTTCTATCACCAGGAGGGGGAAGCAGGGAGCAGAACGCCTTCACTAGCCGCCTTCCAGAGTGGAATCACGCTGTGTATAATTATAAATAAAGAACGACCATTAAATGGCGCAGCAGCCACTGCGGGGTGCTTAATTGACGGTCTAGACGACCTTCAAAGAACAACTTCAGGCAACAAATAAAATCATTTAATAAATTGCCGGTCGCTAAACATGGCGACTGCGGCACTGCGTTCGACTTCCGCTGTTGGAAAATCCCCTGGATATACATTACAGTAGAATTCTGTGATGATCCCAACTAATTGTAACCAATCCCTAATTTCTGCCCCCTCCAGTCTGGTCATGTAATGCGGCTCTCCTGTGTCAGCCAGCGGCAGCTGCAGGGGAGAGGTGGGAGCACCAACAATGGATGGGCCACTGAAGCCTATGGGTGACGTCACCTCTCCAGGCTTTACTAGCCATGATCTGAATACTTTGAAGTGCAAAGGAGGGATCGATCCCTCCATAAAGAGTACCTGTCACCACCTATTACTGTCACAAGGGATGTTTACATTACTTGTGACAGCAATAAAATTGACCAAAATTTTTTTTTTTATACAATGAATAAATCTAAAATTAAATAAAATAAATAAGAAAAAAAAACATTTTTAAAGCGCCCCCGTCACCGCGAGCTCGCGCAGCCAATAAAACGCATACGGAAGTCGGGCCCGCATATGTAAACAGTGTTCAAATCACACATGTGAGGTATCACCGCGATCGTCAGAGCGAGAGCAATAATTCTAGCACTAGACCTCCTCTGTAACTCTAACCTGGTAAACGTAAAAAAAAAAAAAAGTAAAGCGTCGCCTATGGAGATTTTTTAGGTACCGTAGTTTGTCACCATTCCACGAGTGCGTGCAAATATAAAGCGTGACATGTTTGGTATCTATTTACTCGGCGTAACATCATCTTTCACATTATACAAAAAAATTGGGGTAACTTTACTGTTTGGTTTTTTTAAAATTCATGAAAGTGTCCCTTTTCCCAAAAACGTTTGAAGCGTTTAAAACGCCACTGCACAAATACCGTGTGACATAAAATATTGCAACAATCGCCATTTTATTCTCTTGATTCTCTGCTAAAAAAAATATATATATATAGTGTGGGGGCTCTAAGTAATTTTCTAGCAAAAAATACAGATTTTAACTTGTAAACACCAAATTTCAAAAATAGGCTTAGTCATCAAAGGGTTAATACCGATAAGGCCCCAAGTGAGTTTAATTACCACCTTAATCAGCCACAGAACCCGTGTAAATCATATGTGTTCGGGTTTAAAGGGATGAGGTGGCAACCCTACTCCTCATTGGCTGAGACAGCAAATGGCTTCCGCTGCTGTCAATCACAGCCAGTGAGCCAATAAGAACAGAGAGGGGGCGGGGCCAAGCTGTGGCTGTGTGTATGAATGGACACGCAGAGCAGCAGCTCAGGAGCAAGCCTGCTTGGGTGCCCCCATTGCAAGCCGAGTGCTCTGGGGGCACTCAGCAGGAGGTCAAATGCTCATTAAAGTAAAACTATGGGCATTTTTTTTTTCAATTTGGATGTAGTTATGAAGGGTTATAACCCCGGTCATATTTTTTTTTTTTACGCCATCTGTGTCCCATTGGGGAGATTTCCCTTCACTTCCTGTCCCATAGTTGGCTAAGAAGTGAGAGGAAATTTTGCAAATTAATGGAATTCCTTGGGGACCCCCAGGTCCCCATAACTAGTGTCCCCATTGGAAGATTTCCCCCAGTGGTGGTCCGTCCACTAGGGGCGCCACCAGTTGTGTGACAATAGTGTTGTGGAAATTTTTATTCATGTATGTTGTCAGATGTCCCCCAGTGTCAGTTTTGTTGTAACACACTCATGTGAGGGCATTTGCACATACGTTGGTAGAAGACCATTGGCTGCGGAAACCTTCCTGTGGACACGGCAGATCTGTTTGCTCTTTTAAGGACGATCGTTTATGCCTCACCAAGAGACTGGCCACCTCATGGCGATTGCATTAACACTCCAAGCAAGCAGATCTGCGTACATGGGAACCATAGCATAATGATACAAAATTATGGACCACTGAGCCATGATAGAGTACGGCTTGCATCATTGGTAGCGGTGGGAATGTGCACACGATCGTGTTCAGAGCCATGTAAGTAAGTGTTCAAATTGTGAGACACTTTGTGTCCGACAAGAATATGGCCACATGGCTCTGCAAACGACCGTCTGCACACGTCACAGTCTCAGGACTCCCAGCCAATTGGGTCTCAGGACCCACTTCCTGTTCAGCTGACCCCCCCAAATATTGAGCACCAGCTGCCACTGATTTCCCCGCTATTACTTTTCTGAGGACAACCCAAAAAAAAAAAAAAATATGTTGCCTTTAGTTATACTTTTCCGCTGTAATACTTTATTACTCTTGGCTCCGGTAGGCCCCCCTCCATCCATGACACCGTTCCCAATGCATAGCAAAGGGCTCTGCACTGTGTTGAAGATGGCAAGGGCCCACCTAGAATTGAACCCCCCCCCCCGCAGTGAGGAATGGGGGCTCACTACAAGAGGCAGTTCTTTTGTAATTCCTGGAGCTGAGGCTTAAAGCGACTGTAAAGTATTGTTTATTTTTCTTTAAAGATTAACAAACATGTTATACTTACCGGCTCTGTAATGATTTTGCACAGAGCAGCCCAGATCCTCCTCTTCTTGGGTCCCTGGCTGGAGCTTATTCACTTGAGTATAAGCCTAGGGTGAGAAATGCAGCAGCTACTGTAAGTGCAAAAGAGGGTCAAAAATGTCCATCTGCAGCCTCACTGTGCCCATATGCCTGCCGCCTCACTGTGCCCATATGCCTGCCACCTCACTGTGCCCATCTGCCTGCCACCTCACTGTGCCCATATGCCTGCCGCCTCACTGTGCCCATATGCCTGCCTCCTCAATGTGCCCATATGCATGCCTCCTCACTGTGCCCATCTGCATGCCTCCTCACTGTGCCCATCTGCATGCCTCCTCACTGTGCCCATCTGCATGCCGCCTCACTGTGCCCATCTGCATGCCTCCTCACTGTGCTCATCTGCATGCCGCCTCACTGTGCCCATCTGCATGCCTCCTCACTGTGCTCATCTGCCTGCCGCCTCACTGTGCCCATCTGCATGCCTCCTCACTGTGCCCATCTGCCTGCCTCCTCACTGTGCCCATCTGCCTGCCTCCTCACTGTGCCCATCTGCATGCCGCCTCACTGTGCTCATCTGCATGCCTCCTCACTGTGCCCATCTGCCTGCCTCCTCACTGTGCCCATATGCCTGCCTCCTCACTGTGCCCATCTGCATGCCGCCTCACTGTGCTCATCTGCATGCCTCCTCACTGTGCCCATATGCCTGCCTCCTCACTGTGCCCATCTGCATGCCGCCTCACTGTGCCCATCTGCATGCCATATACACTGATTTCATGTACAATCTATAGAGGAATATAAGAAAAGGTGTAAGGCCATATACACTGATATCAGATACGATCTATAGAGGAATATAAGATAAGGTGTAAGGCCATATACACTGATATCGGATACGATCTATAGAGGAATATAAGATAAGGTATAAGGCCATATACACTGATATCAGATACGATCTATAGAGGAATATAAGACAAGGTGTAAGGCCATATACACTGATATCAGATACGATCTATAGAGGAATATAAGATAAGGTGTAAGGCCATATACACTGATATCAGGTACGATCTATAGAGAAATATAAGATAAGGTGTAAGGCCTTATACACTGATATCAGATACGATCTATAGAGGAATATAAGATAAGGTGTAAGGCCATATACACTGAAATCAGGTACGATCTATAGAGGAATATAAGAAGGTGTAAGGCCATATACACTGATTTAATGTACAATCTATAGAGGAATATAAGATAAGGTGTAAGGTCATACACACTGATATCAGATACGATCTATAGAGGAATATAAGAAGGTGTAAGGCCATATACACTGATATCAGATACGATCTATAGAGGAATATAAGAAGGTGTAAGGCCATACACACTGATATCAGGTACGATCTATAGAGGAATATAAGATAAGGTGTAAGGCCATATACACTGATATCAGATACGATCTATAGAGGAACATAAGATAAGGTGTAAGGCCATATACACTGATAACAGATACGATCTATAGAGGAATATAAGATAAGGTGTAAGGCCATATACACTGATATCAGGTACGATCTATAGAGGAACATAAGATAAGGTGTAAGGCCATATACACTGATATCAGATACGATCTATAGAGGAATATAAGAAGGTATAAGGTCATATACACTGATATCAGATACGATCTATAGAGGAATATAAGATAAGGTGTATGGCCATATACACTGATATCAGATACAATCTATAGAGGAATATAAGATAAGGTGTAAGGCCATATACACTGATTTCAGGTACAATCTATAGAGGAATATAAGATAAGGTGTAAGGTCATATACACTGATATCAGATACGATCTATAGAGGAATATAAGATAAGGTGTAAGGCCATATACACTGATATCAGATACGATTTATAGAGGAATATAAGATAAGGTGTACACCCGGTGTGTTCTGGGGGGGGGGGAGGGGAGGTCACACACTCACCCGATGTACATCCGGTGTGTTCTGGGGAGAAAGTTCCCCTCGGCGGATAAGGAGCCCCCTGTACTGGAACCACAACTCGCTCTGCACGCTCTCGCTTCCCCCATTGGCCGATCCCCTGCTCCTCCGCGCCGCTCATTGGTCCGCCCGCCTGTCCGTCACCCTCCAGAGCTACGTCACCCGCGCGCCCGCTCTACACTTCCAATAGCAACCGCGGGAATAGGAACAACGTGAGGCCTGCCGGGAGAAAGGGGCGGAGCCGAGAAAAGAGCGCACACCTGACTGACTGAACCAGTGAGCTCCATACCCTCATAGAGCGTCATTCACCGTATATAGCCAGAGCTAGAGCTGTGATGTGTGTACTCTATGTATATAGCTAGAGCTGTGACGTGTGTACTCTATGTATATAGCTAGAGGTGTGACGTGTGTATCCTATGTATACACCCCGATCTAGAGGTGTGCCGTGTGTACTCTATGTATATACCCTGATCTAGAGGTGTGACGTGTGTAATCTATGTATATACCCGGATCTAGAGGTGTGACGTGTGTACTCTATGTATATACCCCGATCTAGAGCTGTGACGTGTGTACTCTATGTATATACCCCGATCTAGAGGTGTGCCGTGTGTATCCTATGTATATATCCAGAGCTAGAGCTGTGATGTGTGTACTCTATATATATAGCTAGAGCTGTGACGTGTGTACTCTATGTATATATACCCCGATCTAGAGGTGTGACGTGTGTACTCTATGTATATACCCCGATCTAGAGGTGTGATGTGTGTACTCTATGTATATATCCAGAGCTAGAGGTGTGACGTGTGTATCCTATGTATATACCCCGATCTAGAGCTGTGACGTGTGTACTCTATTTATATACCCCGATCTAGAGGAGTGACGTGTGTACTCTATGTATATATCCCGATCTAGAGGTGTGATGTGTGTACTCCAAGTATATACTATATACCACTGTCCTATATATATCTCTATATACTATATCCACCGTATATACCCAAATATAGAAATGTGACCTGTATACTCTCTGTATATACTATATACCACTGTTCTATATATCTCTATATACTATATCCCCCGTATATACCCAGATATGGAGGTGTGACGTATGTACTCTCTGTATATACCATATATCCACTGTCCTATATATATCTTTATATACCCAGATATAGAGGTGTGACCTGTGTACTCTCTGTATATACTATATATCCACTGTCCTATATATATATCTATATACTATATCCCCCGTATATACATAGATATAGAGATGTGACGTGTGTACTCTCTGTATATACTATATACCACTGTCCTATATATCTCTATATACTATATCCCCCGTATATACCCAGATATGGAGGTGTGACGTATGTACTCTCTGTATATACTATATATCCACTGTCATATATATATATATATATATATATATATTCTATTTATTCATGCAGACTTGTAAAGTTGCTGAGAGGTCCACTTTAAGGTCTGCCTGGAGTCCTGCTATGAAGCCTTGATTGCTGAGCTCTTCTTGTCCAGGATAGGGACTCTTATGTCTTCCCTTCTTCTTGTCACAGGAAGAATACCTCAGCTCCTTGTTAAGTGAATATCAAGAGAAAGATGAAGTGGAGCAACAAAGAGCGCTGTGTGCCAAAGCCTGCCGAAGATCCTCCAAGGGTAAGTACTAGCAGATAACAGAACCTGCTTCACCACAGCGACACACTTTATTTTCTATCAAAGCTGCTGCTAGAATGGAAATCACCTTGCCTTAAGTGTGGACCCCCGAGCAGAGGAAATATTTTGGCACTTACTGGGCATGGACACGCCGTGGCCTCCCCTTTCCAACCCTCTAACCACCCTATTGGTCTGTGTAGCTTCCTGTCATACATGTACTGCATTATGACCACTAGATGGAGCTGAGGATCATCCTTATTTTCTTATTCCTGCTGTCGGTGTAATATTCCTGGGGGAACGTCAGTGTAATATTCCTGGGGGGTGTCAGGATGGGGGGTGTCGGTGTAATATTCCTGGGGGGACGTCAGTGTCAGGATGGGGGGTGTCGGTGTAATATTCCTGGGGGGACGTCAGTGTCAGGATGGGGGGTGTCGGTGTAATATTCCTGCTGGGGGACGTCATTGTCAGGATGGGGGGTGTCGGTGTAATATTCCTGCTGGGGGGTATGTGTGTAATATTCCTGCTGGGAGGGTGTCGGTGTAATATTCATGTTGGGGCTTGTCGGTGTAATATTCCTGATGGGGGAGTATGGGTGTAATATTCATGTTGGGGGGGTATGGGTGTATTATTCATGTTGGGGGGACATTTGTGCAGGAAGTTCTTGTCATATGATGGACACGGCGAGGATTTGGTCACACCTAGGTGTTCTGGATTCCCGAATCGGTGCAAAACGCAGCACACGCTTGCGATCCCTTTACTTTCAATATCATTCCAATCGCGATCCGGAAGGCCTAGGTGTGATCACAGCCTAAGCGTTTTCTATCAGTTGCTGGGTTCACCTTCTCTAGATTCTGGGGGAACATTTTCTTCCTCAAACATTCCACACATTCGCTTCATTCTTCATTCCACCCTTCATTCCACCGCTTTTCTCTCTGAGGACTCCAAGTATTGGAGAAGGCGTTGGCCGGGAATCGAACCCGGGTCAGCTGCTTGAAAGGCAGCTATGCTCACCACTGCACCACCAACGCAAGGTAGCATGTCTTTGTAGTGTGGGAGGAAACCGGAGTACCCGGAGGAAACCCACGCAAGCACAGGGAGAACATGCAAACTCCATGCAGATAGTGTCCTGGTCAGGATTTGAACCATGGACCCCAGTGCTGCAAGGCTAACCCCTAAGCCTCTGTGCTGCCTGTATGCGGTCTCAGTGGTAATGCCACAATCTGCCGGTGTCTTAGTGGGAAAGTTACATTCTGCCCGAGTCTCAACAGAATCGTTGCATGCTGGAGGAGTCTCAATGTGAATGACACGTGGTTGATTTAACATTTTTTCCACCCTTTTGGTTATTTTCTTCCCCAACAGAGCTGCACCCTGCTCATTTAAGTGCAGTCCATCCCTGCTGTAGAGCAAGTGACCAATTGAAAAGTCAGTCCAGGTCTCCATGAAGCCAAACCCCTCCTTCCTGCACCAGTTCTTCAGCCACTTGCTAAGCTCCCTAAGCTCTTGTTGCCTCCTTGGTGTGGCTCGAGGTACAGGCAGTATTTCTGAAAATGCTGCCTTGGAGGTCCTTTTCTTCTCTAAGGCCTGTCCCCGCTGAATGGAGTTCATCAATTATGTCAACTCAAAGCGCCTCCAGAAGAAATCCAAACTTATCCTTAACTGCAATCTATGTATATAACACTCCAAAACACACCCAAAGAATACCGGCCTCCAACCTCCCCTCAGCCGGTCCAACACACGCCCGAGGGGGAGTATGGAAGAGGGAGAGAGGAAGGAAAGGAGGGGGGAGGAGAGGTTATAAGTAAGGAAGGGGTGTGGGGGTTCCCCCCAACCCTCACCCCCTTCTTTCTCCAACCTTCCCCCCCCTTTTCCTCCCTCTCTCCCTCTTCCATACTCCCCCTTGTTCTTCAGGTGATTATGTTTTGGCGACGTATTGTCGAACCTTAAAGCTGCTGCAGAAAGGTAAATAGAGGGCTGATGGGGACCCTCCGGTTACTGGAGTGGCAGCTTGCACCAGTGTAGGGACCTGTGTTGGTACAGCCGTACCTGGTCCCAGGGAGGCTTCCTCAGGCTTTTTGTTGAGTCTTCTTCTAGGAACAGCCAATTGTCTTGTTTGTCCAGCTGCATTGATAGTTGGTGATTCAGAAGTTCCAAAAATGAAAATGGAGGGCTGATGGGAAAAACCTCTGGTTCCTGAAGTGGCAGCCACCAGTGTAGGGACCTGTGTTGGTACAGCTATACCTGGTCCCTCGGGAGGGTTCCTTAGAATTTTTGTTGAGTCTTCTTCTAGGAACAGTCAATCATCTTGTTTGTCCATTTACATTCATATTTGGTGATTCAGAAGCTCCAAAAAGGGAAATAGAGGGCTGATGGGAAGGCCCTCAGGATACTGGAGTGGCAGCTGCCACCAGTGTAGGGACCTGTGTTGGTAGAGCCGTACCTGGTCCCTGGGAGGGTTCCTCAGACATTTAGTTGAGTCTGTGATTCAGAAGCTGCTGATGAACGTCACATTCTGCCAGAGTCTCAGTGGTAACGCCACAATCTGCCGGTGTCTTAGTGGGAAAGTTACATTCTGCCCGAGTCTCAACAGAATCGTTGCATGCTGGAGGAGTCTCGATGTGAATGACACGTGGTTGATTTAACATTTTTTCCACCCTTTTGGTTATTTTCTTTCCCAACAGAGCTGCACCCTGCTCATTTAAGTGCAGTCCATCCCTGCTGTAGAGCAAGTGACCAATTGAAAAGTCAGTCCAGGTCTCCATGAAGCCAAACCCCTCCTTCCTGCACCAGTTCTTCAGCCACTTGCTAAGCTCCCTAAGCTCCTGTTGCCTCCTTGGTGTGGCTCGAGGTACAGGCAGTATTTCTGAAAATGCTGCCTTGGAGGTCCTTTTCTTCAATATAGCCCCTAAGTCCCTGAAATCATTTTGTAGGGTGCTCCATTTTCTTCTAATGTTGTCATTGGTTCCAATATGTACCATGACAACTGGATCCTCCCCAGCCCCATCCAACAATCCATCCATCCGATCTGCAATGTCCCGAACTCGTGCGACTGGGAAACAATATACTGTTCGTTGATCGCGGTCATTCTGACAGATTGCCCTCTCTGTCCCTCTAATAACAGAGTCACCTATCACCAGGATCTGCCTATCCTTTTCTTTAAGCTTGCCCTCATCTTCATGGGAGGAGATATTCAAATGGCTGCCCTGGTATTTTGGTGGGTTCTCAACATGAACCTCACATTGTGCTGTAGTCTCAACATGAATGTGACACTCAGGTGGTGTCTCAATGTGAATGTCACATGCTGGTGGAGTATCCGTGTGAACGTCACATGCTGGTGGAGACTCCGTGTGAACTACACATGCTGGTGGTGTCTCCGTGTGAATGCCACATGCTGGTGGAATCTCCATGTGAACATCCCATGCTGGTGAAGTCTCCGTGTTAACATCACATGCTGGTGGCGTCTCCGTGTGAACGTCACATGCTGGTGGAGTCTCCGTGTGAACTACACATGCTGGCGGAGGCTCCGTGTGAACGTCACAAGCAGGTGGTGTCTCCGTGTGAATGTCACATGCTGGTGGAGTCTCCGTGTGCACTACACATGCTGGTGGAGGCTCCGTGTGAACGTCACAAGCAGGTGGTGTCTCTGTGTGAATGTCACATGCTGGTGGCGTCTCCGCGTGAACGTCACATGCTAGTGGAATCTCCATGTGAACATCCCATGCTGGTGAAGTCTCCGTGTTAACGTCACATGCTGATGGTGTCTTCGTGTGAACGTCACATGCTGGTGGCGTCTCCGTGTGAACGTCACATGCTGGTGGTGGATTTAACATTTTTTCCACCCTTTTGGTTATTTTCTTTCCCAACAGAGCTGCACCCTGCTCATTTAAGTGCAGTCCATCCCTGCTGTAGAGCAAGTGACCAATTGAAAAGTCAGTCCAGGTCTCCATGAAGCCAAACCCCTCCTTCCTGCACCAGTTCTTCAGCCACTTGCTAAGCTCCCTAAGCTCCTGTTGCCTCCTTGGTGTGGCTCGAGGTACAGGCAGTATTTCTGAAAATGCTGCCTTGGAGGTCCTTTTCTTCAATATAGCCCCTAAGTCCCTGAAATCATTTTGTAGGGTGCTCCATTTTCTTCTAATGTTGTCATTGGTTCCAATATGTACCATGACAACTGGATCCTCCCCAGCCCCATCCAACAATCCGTCCATCCGATCTGCAATGTCCCGAACTCGTGCGACTGGGAAACAATATACTGTTCGTTGATCGCAGTCATTCTGACAGATTGCCCTCTCTGTCCCTCTAATAACAGAGTCACCTATCACCAGGATATGCCTATCCTTTTCTTTAAGCTTGCCCTCATCTTCATGGGAGGAGATATTCAAATGGCTGCCCTGGTATTTTGGTGGGTTCTCAACATGAACCTCACATTGTGCTGTAGTCTCAACATGAATGTGACACTGAGGTGGTGTCTTAATGTGAATGTCACATGCTGGTGGAGTATCCGTGTGAACGTCACATGCTGGTGGAGACTCCGTGTGAACTACACATGCTGGTGGTGTCTCCGTGTGAACGTCACATGCTGGTGGAATCTCCATGTGGACATCCCATGCTGGTGAAGTCTCCGTGTTAACGTCACATGCTGGTGGCGTCTCCGTGTGAATGTCACATGCTGGTGGAGTCTCCGTGTGAACTACACATGCTGGTGGAGGCTCCATGTGAACGTCACAAGCAGGTGGTGTCTCTGTGTAAATGTCACATGCTGGTGGCGTCTTTGTGTGAACGTCACATGCTAGTGGAATCTCCATGTGAACATCCCATGCTGGTGAAGTCTCCGTGTTAATGTCACATGCTGATGGTGTCTTCGTGTGAACGTCACATGCTGGTGGCATCTCCGTGTGAACGTCACATGCTGGTGGTGGATTTAACATTTTTTCCACCCTTTTGGTTATTTTCTTTCCCAACAGAGCTGCACCCTGCTCATTTAAGTGCAGTCCATCCCTGCTGTAGAGCAAGTGACCAATTGAAAAGTCAGTCCAGGTCTCCATGAAGCCAAACCCCTCCTTCCTGCACCAGTTCTTCAGCCACTTGCTAAGCTCCCTAAGCTCCTGTTGCCTCCTTGGTGTGGCTCGAGGTACAGGCATTATTTCTGAAAATGCTGCCTTGGAGGTCCTTTTCTTCAATATAGCCCCTAAGTCCCTGAAATCATTTTGCAGGGTGCTCCATTTTCTTCTAATGTTGTCATTGGTTCCAATATGTACCATGACAACTGGATCCTCCCCAGCCCCATCCAACAATCTGTCCATCCGATCTGCAATGTCCCGAACTCGTGCGACTGGGAAACAATATACTGTTCGGTGATCGCAGTCATTCTGACAGATTGCCCTCTCTGTCCCTCTAATAACAGAGTCACCTATCACCAGGATCTGCCTATCCTTTTCTTTAAGCTTGCCCTCATCTTCATGGGAGGAGATATTCAAATGGCTGCCCTGGTATTTTGGTGGGTTCTCAACATGAACCTCACATTGTGCTGTAGGCTCAACATGAATGTGACACTCAGGTGGTGTCTCAATGTGAATGTCACATGCTGGTGGAGTATCCGTGTGAACGTCACATGCTGGTGGAGACTCCGTGTGAACTACATATGCTGGTGGTGTCTCCGTGTGAACGTCACATGCTGGTGGAATCTCCATGTGAACATCCCATGCTGGTGAAGTCTCCGTGTTAACGTCACATGCTGGTGGCGTCTCCGTGTGAACATCACATGCTGGTGGCGTCTCCGTGTGAACGTCACATGCTGGTGGCATCTCCGTGTGAACGTCACATGCTGGTGGTGTCTCCGTGTGAACGTCACATGCCGGTGGCGTCTCCGTGTGAACGTCACATGCCGGTGGCGTCTCCGTGTGAACGTCACATGCTGGTGGCATCTCCGTGTGAACGTTACATGCTGGTGGCGTCTCCGTGTGAACGTCACATGCTGGTGGCGTCTCCGTGTGAACATCACATGCTGGTGGCGTCTCTATGTGAATGTCACATGCTGGTGGGGACTCCTTGTGAACGTCACATGCTGGTGGAGTCTCAATGTAGCTTTCATATTCTGTCTCGCTCACTGGGGTAGTCCTGCCTCGTGAGCTGTGTCTGCAGTAAATACCGCGTACATCTGCAATAAAAAAGAAGAATCAGATTTAGCACCTTCACCTACATTATATATATATACACAACATAAAATTATGGAGAGACAATGCAAGGGACAATAAATAATCCCAACATGACAGGGACACAGGGATAACTAATGGCCTTCATATAAAAATTTTGGTTGCCTGGCAGTTATGCCGACCCACTAAAATGAAAAAGGGGTCTGATTTTTCAATTTCATGTGCTGTGGAGTAATCTGCAGTGCTTCTGTTTCTTATTATTAAACACCCGTGATGATGAATGCGGACATATTTAATAAATAGCATCCCCCAGGACACCTACAGTGTCCCATCTGATAAAAAATAGAGATCATACACCCATCAGCATGACCAAGATACACATAAGAAGGGCCTGAAGATCAAACCTACCATGCGTATCCTCAAAACTCACCGTATCTGTCAGAACAAAGACATAGCAGCCACCTCCTGCTCCATGGCCGGCTCTGTGGCTGGGGCCACCAGTCCCTTCTGGCCTCGTGGCCATGTCTTTGTTCTGACAGATACGGTGAGTTTTGAGGATACGCTTGGTAGGTTTGATCTTCAAGCCCTTCTTATGTGTATGTTGGTCTTGGTGATGGGTGCATGATCTCTATTTGTTATCAAATGGGACACTGTAGGTGGCCTGGGTACCTCTTCTTACATCAGTTTTGGACCCTTTAGTAGTGTGCATTAGCTTGATTACATTCTATATACATGGTGAGTTTTATGTTCATGTTGTGTGCCCCTCTGTATAGTGCTGACCCTCATGGATATTCATTAGGGGTGCAACGGATCAAAAAACTCATGGTTTGGATCGTTCCTCGGATCAGGAGTCACGGTTCGGATCAACAAAAAAAAATCTCCCCCACTGTAATATCCACAATCTCCCCCACTGTAATATATTAGCAGGGTATGGCAGAGTATTGCAGGGTATTGGCAGGGTATTGGCGGGTATATTGACAGGGTATTGGCAGGGTATTGGCAGAGTATTGGCAGGGTATGGCAGAGTATTGGCAGGGTATGGCAGAGTATTGGCAGGGTATGGCAGAGTATTGGCAGAGTATTGGCAGGGTATTTAAGAGTATTGGCAGGGCATTGCAGAGTATTGTCAGGGCATTGCAGAGTATTGTCAGGGCATTGCAGAGTATTGTCAGGGTATGGAAGAGTATTGGCAGGGCATTGCAGAGTATTGTCAGGGTATGGAAGAGTATTGGCAGGGCATTGCAGAGTATTGGCACTGCTGCCATCTGAACTCTCCCCTCCACTGTACAGATCAGTACACAGAGGGGAGAGAGGAACCAGTGTCATGACATGACGCCGGTTTGTTACAAGTGATCGCTCCGTCATTTGACGGAGCGATCACGTGGTAAACGGCCGCCGGGTGTACCAAGATGGCCACCGCTCCGGAGCTAGGCCGAAGCCGCGGCCTTTCCTATGGCCGAGGCCACAGAGCGCTCCGCGGATCGCGGGTGTCCAGATCCGCGGAGGTTGATCCGTACGGATCACAGATCAATGACGATCCGTTTGCATCCCTAATATTCATTGAACATATTTATGTTAAAAATAAACTGCGCTAAGTGTCCTTTAGTTGGTATTGACACAAATATTTGAAATAAATATGCAATGGTATAGTCCAAATATCACTTTGAGTATAAAAAAGCACTCTGGATCATCCAAATGGTAAAACATGCATAGAAATGATTCACAATCCAAAGATCACAACCATGAACTGCCCTTACCAGAACGCCAAATATAATAAGCAGATGGCTTAAACCCAGCCTGGGCCTTTTGGGGTAAGGACCGATCAGCTCTGTCAGAGTTCAGGCGTAGTTCCCTCAGTTCATTACCGAAAGAAAAACAAAAATGCTTGCCATAGTATAATATTGTTTTGCAACCAAATATGAGCATGCACCTGAAACCAACACCCTAATGTGCATTTGGAGTAAAGGTGATGACCCACCACCACAGCTGTAGAGTGTGCTTACCGACTCCCAGACTTTATATTCATTGGGATCTGTATCTCTGGGAGATTGATGGCTGTATCAGGAAAATCCTCATGCCGCTCCACACACCACTTCCGGCGACACCGGAGTCCCCCCGTTTCTTTAAAAACTTTGGACTCCAATAACGATGTTTTTATAACAAAATATATTTTTGTGTGTTTTGGCACCATTAAAGAAGATCCTGTTCCTTTAAAGCCTGTTAGACCCCTTTCACACTGGGGCGGTTTGCAGGCTTTTTTTGCGCTAAAAATACCGCCTGCAAACCGCCCCAAAACAGCCTCCGCTGTTTGTTCAGTGTGAAAGCCCGAGGGCCCCGGGGGCTTTCACACTGAAGCGGTGCGCTGGCAGGAGAAGAAAAAATCTCCTGCAAGCCGCATCTTTGGAGCGGTGAAGGAGCGGTGTATTCACCCCCCCCTACCGCCCCAGTGTGAAAGCAGCCTTATAGAGCACAGTGCTTGTGCTGAGTATGAAATAGCTGGCTGATCCTACCAGTTTCTACCCTCCCCCCTCTGCGCTGACTCCCATGTATCAGGGCTGCAGAGTCCTGACACCGGAGTCCTGACAGAGGCTTCTTACCACGTGATCATCGCGTGAACCTGGAAGTGCCGGGAAACGGCATTCCTCGGTTCGTGCTGACAGGGAGAGCCAATCGACAGCTCTCTCTGTCAGAGGGGGGTCTGTGCTGATAATCAGCACATTGATTATCAGTGCAGCCCCCATGGGAGGTGCCCAACAACTGCCAGCAGTGCCCCCTCAAAGTCTCTCAGTGCCCACCACAGTGCCAATCAGTGCCCATCACAGTCCCCACCACAGTGCCAATCAGTGCCCATCAGTGCTGCCTATAAGTGCCCATCAGTGCTGCATATCAGTGCACATCAGTGAAGGAGAAAACAACATTTTATGACAAAATAGGGAAAAAGTTTTTTTTGTTCAAAAATTGGGTCTTTTTTAGTTTGTTTAGCAAAAAATAACCCCCCCCCCCAGAGGTGATGAAATACCACCAAAAGAAAGCTCTGTTTGTGGGAAGAAAATTATAAAAATGTAGTTTGGGTACAGTGTTGTATGACCGCGTAATTGTTATTCAAAGTGGGACAGCGCTGAAAGCTGAAAATTGTCCTGGGCAGGAAGGGGGGGAAGTGCCGGTATTGAAGTGGTGAATCTTCAACTGCCATAATGCTGCACATGTGATCCGTTATGACAGCAGCCATTGGATGGTTTGACAGTTTAGTTGAGAGCACAACCAATGTGACAGTTAGCATTCCCGACATGCCAGAAATAGAAATGTTTTTTGAAACTGTTAAATCGATGGGATTCCTTCCTCTTTAATACAAGTAGAATATCATCCATTCCTTCCTGTCTAAAGACCTCCCCCAAATGTCACCTCTGCACCCCACAAAGAGAACATTTCTTTATTTTATTTTTTATTTGGATTTCTTGTCCACTGCAGATAAAAAATGGGGGAGGGGAGGGGGAGGAGGAGGAGTCATACTGATCAGTTATCTCCCCAAAACACAATGATTGCACATTAATAACTAATATCTCATCAATATCACCCCAATAATATATATATATATATATATATATATATATCTATATATAGATATATATATCTATATATAGATATATATATCTATATATAGATATATATATAGATATATATATATATATAGATCACTCCAATAATATATATATAGATCACCCCAATAATAATAATATATATATATAGATCACTCCAATAATCATAATAATATATATATATATCACCCCAATAATTTATTGGGGGATCACAATATCCGACTCTTCCAGCCTTGTGAATGAAGTCTTTAGACAGGAAGGAATGGATGATATTATTATGGGATGGAGATATTACCATAGAAACGTCACATACACAATCCTTCCCATAGGAGGTCCAGTGCAGTCATGTCAGTTATTGTCATGGCGACGCAGCCCCAGCCAGCTGCCTCATTTGCATATAAGGAGTAAACAAGTCCATATAAGGCAGTAGGGGGAGGAGTCCAGTGATGACATCAGGCAGCAGTGGACTCCTGATGTGTATATAGATAACTCCAATAATAAATATATATATAATTATTATTGGGGTAATATATATATATATATATATATAAATGATAGGGGTGATCTATATATATATATATATATATATATCACCCCAATAATATATATATATATATATATATATATATATATATATATATATATATATAGATCACTCCAATAATAATATATATATATATATATATATATATATATATATATATATATATATAGATCACTCCAATAATCATAATAATATATATATATATATATCACCCCAATAATTTATTGGGGGATCACAATATCCGACTCTTCCAGCCTTGTGAATGGTCTTTAGACAGGAAGGAATGGATGGTATTATTATGGGATGGAGATATTACCATAGAAACGTCACATACACAATCCTTCCCATAGGAGGTCCAGTGCAGTCATGTCAGTTATTGTCATGGCGACGCAGCCCCAGCCAGCTGCCTCATTTGCATATAAGGAGTAAACAAGTCCATATAAGGCAGGAGGGGGAGGAGTCCAGTGATGACATCAGGCAGCAGTGGACTCCTGATGTATATATAGATAACTCCAATAATATATATATATATATATATATATATATATACATATATATATATATACATATATATATATATATATATATATATATATATACATATATATATATATATATATATATACATATATATATATATATATATATATATATATATATATACATATATATATATATATATATATATACATATATATATATATATATATATATAAATGGGCAGGAAGGGGGGGGGAAGTGCCGGTATTGAAGTGGTGAATCTCCAACTGCCATAATGCTGCACATGTGATCCGTTATGACAGCAGCCATTGGATGGTTTGACAGTTTGGTTGAGAGCACAACCAATGTGACAGTTAGCATTCCCGACATGCCAGAAATAGAAATGTGTTTTGAAAGTGTTAAATCGATGGGATTCCTTCCTCTTTAATACAAGTAGAAAGCGTTTTATTTATAAACAACGCACAGGCACGAGGATGCAGATTTTTATCTGACAGAGGAGATGATATAAAGATCAGATTGTGGCTTATCAATCACTTTAATATCCCTTCTGTTCTATAATTCTATGAAAACAAATAATCAATAATTTGATCGATGAGTGTAGGTGACTTATCCAGAGTACTTTTTGTATCTATCACTATCCATAACACTTACCAATTTCGGTGTCTGTATATCGTTGATGTTCATTGACTTTACAGCCGGAACCGAAACATCCAACAACGGCTCTGAAACAGCCGCGCACAATCCTCTTCATTTTGGGGGGCTTTTTGGTTGTGGTATCTGCAGGCTGGTCACTGATACCTCCTACCATTGCCCCTCCTTTGCTGGCTTTCTCTTTGGTGTTTTTCAGAGAAAGAAGCTGATTACATTTAAATCGGTTCATTATTAGGAATAAAGAAACTCGCTTTAAATGTATGACAATAGAAATCGCAATGAAATTGAATCGAACAAAATCAAATCCAATAAAATCGCAAGAAATATCTCAGGAGAGATAAGTAGAAGCACCTGTTCACTGGTCAGTGATTTCTGAGCTTCTGAGAGCTCACTGACCTGCATCTTTCTATATAGAGACTCAGCCTATGACATCATAGTCAGAGAATCAAGGGACCAATCAGATCGCAGAGTGCAGTCAGGTGACCTTTTTTTTTTTTTTTTTGAAAAATAACTGACGATTTTTCTTAAAGGAGCCACGTCCTTATTTGTGAGCTTTGTGAATTCAGCCTGTAGGATCAGTATACGGATCTAATAGGGATATACGGCTCCAGGAAGAACATGTTATTGTGAATGAGATTTAACCCTTACAGTCCCATGGCTGAAATAAAGATCTCTATTCTGATGATAACATTGTGAATGGAGCCTTAGAAATCCTCCATCAAATCTTTTCTTTTATTTTATCATTATTACACACCAATTATTTCTACATTTTTAACCCTTTCACTGCCAAATCAAATGTTTTCCTTTTCATTTATGAAACCAATTCCCCTCCCCCTTTTGTTTTTAACCCTTGCACTACAAAATCTTTTTTTTTTCATTTTTAACCCTTTCTATGAACTATTTTTTTTTCAAAACAGATTTTTGTAAGTTTTTTTTTTTAACCCTTTCAGCGCCAAACCAACTTCTTTTCTTTTTTATATACCTTCCCCTCCCCCCATTTTTAACCCTTTTACCGACAAAACCAAAATGTGTTTTTCACATTTCTTGCCCAAATGTAAAATTATCACTAAAGGAAAACTTGTTTATTGTTAGTGTTGGATGGAGTGCAGAGGGATTAGAACCCCTGTCAGGTTTTTATTGCTGTCTGCGCCCCCTTTAGGAAGATTCAATCTCTTCAACTGCCACATTCTTTCAGTTTTTAACCCTTTAACTACCAAACTATATTGTTCATTTGTTTCAACCCTTTAACTGTTAAACCAAGTAACCCCTCCCCCTCCCCTCCCCCTACACACACACATTTTAACTGCCACTTTCACTGCCAAATCATTTTTTTTATTTCTCCCCCATATGTTACATTATAAATAAAGGAAAATGTTTTTATTGCTGGTGTTAGATGGAGTGGAGAGGGATTAGAACCCCTGTCAGGTTTTTATTGCTGTCTGCGCCCCCTTTAGGGAGCTTCATTCTCTCTATTTACCAACAAAAGTGAAAGAAACATTCCAGATTTTGGGTTGTCACCAGAACAGGAATTAGAGGGGAAATCCTCCAATGGGGACACTAGTTCTGGTGATACCCAGGGATGATGTCACTTTGGGAGGATTTCTCTCACTTCCTGTTGTCTCCTTCCGTTTGTATCCCGGAGATCTCCTCTTTATATTTATCATTATATAGAGAGATTTCAGAATAAATGGCCTTTTTTATAAGACTTTACATATTAACTAAATTATATATCACTCCTTTTTAAGGTCATTAATCGATTAATCTAAACAATAATCAGCCAACTAATCGATTATGAAAATAATCGTTAGTTGCAGCTCTAGTGTGTGTGTATATTATATATATGTGTGTGGGGGGGGGAGGTGACATGCATTGTGATATATGTATGTGTGTGTATATTATATATATATATATCACAACGCATGTCACCTCCTCCCCCCACACACACACATTTTATATATATATATATATATATATATATATATATATATATATATAAATATCACTAACCAATAGCGAAGCTCGGTGGGAATTTCAGGTGCTGGAAGATCCAGACTCCCAGTATAACAAATACATTTCCTTCTTTGTTGGTGTTCAGAAGATTCCGTATCTGATAAATATTCTTTATCCAAATCATCCCCATTATTATATTATCAAATAATGAGCAAAACTCCTTCCTTCTCCCTCCGATCTCTATCACAGTCTGATTGTGTATGTGACGTTTCTATGGTAATATTTCCATCCCATAATAATATCATCCATTCCTTCCTTCCCCCAAATGTCACCTCTGCACCCCACAAAGAGAACATTTCTTTATTTTATTTTTTATTTGGATTTCTTGTCCACTGCAGCAAAAAAAGCTTTTTATTAATGGGGGAGGGGAGGGGGAGGAGTCATACTGATCAGTTATCTCCCCCAAATCACAATGATTGCACATTAATAACCAATATCTCATCAATATCACCCCAATAATAATTATATATATAGATCACTCCAATAATCATAATAATATATATATAGATCACCCCAATAATTTATTGGAGGATCACAATATCCGACTCTTCCAGCCTTGTGAATGAAGTCTTTAGACAGGAAGGAATGGATGATATTATTATGGGATGGAGATATTACCATAGAAACGTCACATACACAATCCTTCCCATAGGAGGTCCAGTGCAGTCATGTCAGTTATTGTCATGGCGACGCAGCCCCAGCCAGCTGCTTCATTTGCATATAAGGAGTAAACAAGTCCATATAAGGCAGGAGGGGGAGGAGTCCAGTGATGACATCAGGCAGCAGTGGACTCCTGATGTATATATAGATCACCCCAATAATATATATATATATATAAATGATTGGGGTGATCTCTCTCTCTCTATATATATATATATAGATCACCCCAATAATAATAATAATATATATATATAGATCACTCCAATAATAATATATATATTTTACCCCAATATTAATGATATATATCAGTGGGGGGTAAATATGTTATGAACGACGATGAGTTATTTAATTTATTGATCAATTTTGGATTGGAGGATTGGATATTATAGCTTTCTATTTCTGATTTACATTGCTGGGGGGAGGGTACAATTACTATCATATATCAGTGATTGGGAGGGGGGAGGGGAGGGGGGGTCACCTTTTTCTGGTATATAGTATATATCCATTACCCGACCATTCCTCACCATACACACCTCTGATAGTTCTATTGACAATCAATCACCCCTCCATATAATAAATGTCACTTTATTACACCCCCTATAAGAAAGCTACATCTGTCTGTATAATCACTGGGGGGGAGGGGGGGGTGTAATGATCACTGGAGGGGGAGGGGGGAGTATTTGGAAGTCAAAAAACAAAATAGTTTGAATGGATTCTATGATGAAATATTGGAAATCAATCAATAATCGTTTATCATCGTCATGGTGATGGGAATAATTGGTGTCGGTCCAGCACAGGATTTATAGGGAGATTTATGAAGCACCCCGTGATGTGTGGGGTACCGTACCCCAGATTTCTATGGGGGATCTAATAAAGGGGTCCGGCCCGCTACTAGCAAGGGGGAAATAATAAAGTGGCCGGTGAGTGTACAGTATATATACAGTATGTGACAAAAGTAAGTACACCCCTCAGTGACATTTGTGTAAATCTTCTCTTCTATCTTTTCATGTGACAACACTGAAGAAATGACACTTGTCTACAATGTAAAGTAGTGAGTGTACAGCTTGTATAACAGTGTAAATTTACTGTCCCCTCAAAATAACTCAACACACAGCCATTAATGTCTAAACCGCTGGCAACAAAAGTCAGTACACCCCTAAGTGAAAATCTCCAAATTGGGCCCAAAGTGTCAATATTTTGTGTGGCCACCATTATTTTCCAGCACTGCCTTAACCCTCTTGGACATGGAGGTCACCAGAGCTTCACAGGTTGTCACTGGAGTCCTCTTCCACTCCTCCATGATGACATCACAGAGCTGGTGGATGTTAGAGACCTTGCGCTCCTCCTAACCAATGACACAACAAAGCTCTTAATTCACTCCCCGGTCATCTCTCGCCTCGACTACTGCAACTCCCTTCTCATTGTCTTACCTCTACATAGTCTATCACCTCTTCAGTCCATCATGAATGCTGCCAGACTCATCCACCTTACCAATCGATCCGTGTCTGCTACTCTTCTCTGCCAATCCCTCCACTGGCTTCCGCTCACCCAATGAATTAGATTCAAAAATCTAAAAACAACCACCTACAAAGCCATCCACAATTTCGCCCCCAGCTACATCACTAACCTAGTCTCAAAATACCAACCTACTCGCCCTCTCCGTTCCTCCCAGGACCTCCTGCTCTCTAGCTCCCTCATCACCTCCTCCTATATCCGCCTCCAGGACTTCTCCAAACCTATGGAACTCCCTACCCCAATCCATTCGATTATCTCCTACTCTATTATCTTTTAGACGATCCCTGAAAACCCTTCTCTTCAGAGAAGCCTACCCCACCCCCACCTAACTACTGGATCTTCATTTTCTCCATCATCTCATCCCCCACAGTGATTACCTTTTGTTCCACCTCACCCTCCCTTCTAGATTGTAAGCTCTGAGGATCAGGGCCCTCTGATCCCTCCTGTATTGAATTGTATTGTAAGTGTAATGTCTGCCCTCATGTTGTAAAGCGCTGCGCAAACTTTTGGCGCCACATAAATCCTGTATAAGAACAACAATAATAATGTGAGCTATGTACATATACACACATATATAGTGAGGGAAAAAAGTATTTAATCGGCTGATGATTTGCCCGCTGACAAAGAAAACGATCGGTCTATAATTTTATTGGTTGATTTATTATAACAGTGAGAGAATAACAACAAAAATATCCAGAAAAACACATTTCAAAAAAGTTATAAACTGATTTGCATTTTAATGAGTGAAATAAGTATTTGATCCCCGATCAATCAGCAAGATTTCTGGCTCCCAGGTGTCTTCTATACAAGTATTGAGCTGAGATTAGAACTCTCTTAAAGGGAGCACTCCTAATATCAGCTTGTTACCTGTATAAAAGACACCTGTCCACAGAAGCAATCAGATTCCAATCTCTCCACCATGGCCAAGACCAAAGAGCTGTCCAAGGACATCAGGGAGAAGATTGTAGACCTACACAAGGCTGGAATGGGCTACAAGACCATCGCCAAGCAGCTTGGTGAGAGGGTGACAACAGTTGGTGGAATTATTCACAAATGGAGGAAACACAAAATAACGATCGATCTCCCTTGGTCTGGGGCTCCATACAAGATCTCACCTCGTGGAGGTTCAATGATCATGAGAACGGTGAGGAATCAGCCCAGAACTACATGGGAGAATCTTGTTAATGATCTCAGCTGGGACCATAGTCACCAAGAAAACAATCGGTAACACACTACACCGTGATCGACTGAAATCCTGCAGCCCCCGCAAGGTCCTCCTGCTCAGGAAATCACATGTACAGGTCCGTCTGAAGATCACTAATGAACATCGAATGATTCAGAGGAGAACTGGGTGAAAGTGTTGTGGTCAGAGGAGACCAAAATGGAGCTCTTTGGCATCAACTCAACTCGCCGTGTTTGGAGGAGGAGGAATGCTGCCTATGACCTCAAGAACACCATTCCCCACCATCATACATGGAGGTCCTATGACCCCAAGAACACCATCCCCCACCATCATACATGGACGTCCTATGACCCCAAGAACACCATCCCCCACCGTCATACATTGAGGTCCTATGACCCCAAGAACACCATCCCCCACCGTCATACATGGAGGTCCTATGACCCCAAGAACACCATCCCCCACCGTCATACATGGAGGTCCTATGACCCCAAGAACACCATCCCCCACCGTCATACATGGAGGTCCTATGACCCCAAGAACACCATCCCCCACCGTCATACATGGAGGTCCTATGACCCCAAGAACACCATCCCCCACCGTCATACATGGAGGTCCTATGACCCCAAGAACACCATCCCCCACCGTCATACATGGAGGTCCTATGACCCCAAGAACACCATCCCCCACCGTCATACATGGAGGTCCTATGACCCCAAGAACACCATCCCCCACCGTCATACATGGAGGTCCTATGACCCCAAGAACACCATCCCCCACCATCATACATGGAGGTCCTATGACCCCAAGAACACCATCCCCCACCGTCATACATGGAGGTGGAGACATTATGCTTTGGGGGTGTTTTTCTGCTAAGGGGACAGGAGAACTTCACCACATCAAAGGGTCGATGGACGGGGCCATGTACCATCAAATCTTGGGAGAGAACCTCCTTCCCTCAGCCAGGGCATTGAAGATGGGTCATGGATGGGTCTTCCAGCATGACAATGACCCAAAACACACGGCCAAGGCAACAAAGGAGTGGCTCAAGAAGAAGCACATGAAGGTCCTGGAGTGGCCTAGCCAGTCTCCAGACCTTAAAGTGCTGTTCCGGCTGAAATTATACTTTTTAAATAAAAATACCCCTATAATACACAAGCTTAATGTATTCTAGTAAAGTTAGTCTGTAAACTAAGGTCTGTTTTGTTAGTTTACAGCAGTAGTTTGTTATTTTTTAAACTTACAGCAGGCCGTGGCCATCTTAAGTGTGGGCATCTGAAGCCAGACTGTATTTCTTCCTGGATCTCATCCTTGCAGATCTCGCACATGCTCAGTGCAGCACAAGCAGTGTAATAGGTTTCAGGTCAGGTTTCCATAGCAACGGCAGTGTCAGAGGAAGTTGCCGCCCCTTCCCAGAAGGCATTGCAAACAGGAAATGATGCGATGGGCCGCGGCCAGGGAAGAGGAAGTGAAAAATGAATTCAGCAGATATACAGGAGGTGCTGAGAAAATTAAAAAATATCCAATTCGTTTACAGTGCACAGTTTAGTGAGGGATGGTGAAGAGTTGTAAAAGTGGGTGGAGCTCCACTTTAATCCCATAGAAAACATGTGGAGGGAGCTGAAGGTTCGAGTCACCAAACATCAGCCTGGAACCCTGCAAAGAGGACAAAATCCCTCCTGAGATGTGAGCGAACCTGGAGGCCAACTCCAAGAAACGTCTGACCTCTGTGATCACCAACAAGGGTTTCTCCACCAACTACTAAGTCTTGTTATGTGAAGGGTTCACATACTTATTTCACTCATTAAAATGAAAATCAATTTATAACTTTTATGAAATGTGTTTATCTGGATATTTTTGTTGTTATTCTCTCACTCTTATAATAAACCGACCAATAAAATGTATAGACCGATCGATTCTTTGTCACAAAATCAGCAGCCGATCGAATACTTTTCCCCTCACTGTGTATATCTATCAATCGATTATTCCTATTGGAGGAGATCGATCAGAAAAGAAATTGATCATTTATCAAAGTGATTATCGCCACCATTAGGGTTTAACCTCTTCACCTCTGGAATATTTACCCCCCTTCATGACCAGGCCGTTTTTTGTGATACGGCGTCCCTATAAGTGACAATTGCGCGGTCGTGCGACGCTGATCACAAATATCATTCATCTCATTTTTCCCACAAATAGAACTTTCTATTGCTGGGATTTTATCGCCTATAAACACAAAAAATCTAGAAAAAAAAAAAACAATATTTTTGACTTTCTACTATAAAACATCCAATAAAAAAATGTAAAAAATAAAATTTCTTCCTCTAAAAATGCCAATCATCGTATATTGATCGGTTGTGTCTACAAACTATGGGAGAGATTTATGGAATTTTTATTGTTTTTTATTTTTCTTACTAGTAATGGCGGCGATCAACGATTGTTAGCAGGACTGTGACATTGCGGCGGATAATCTGACACTAAGTGACACTTTTTGGGGACCAGTGACTCCAATACAGTTATCAGTGCTAGAAATATGCACTGTCACTGTACTAATGACAATAAGCAATTTCAGGACAGGAGAGGATCCAATACAACTGTGCAAGACTGAAGGGAGGGCTGGAGTGCTGCTTTAAGTCATGGGGTTCACTAGAGACTCATTTACTGCCGAGCAACTGTGCAGCCCAATATGTCTGTATGGGAGTGCCAAGCAACTGTGCAGCCCAATATGTCTGTATGGGAGTGCCAAGCAACTGTGCAGCCCAATATCTCTGTATGGGAGTGCCAAGCAACTGTGCAGCCCAATATCTATGGGAGTGCCAAGCAACTGTGCAGCACAATACTTCTGTACAAGAATGCCGAGCAACTGTGCAGTAAAATATCCCTATGGGAGTCCCGAGCAACTGTGCAGCCAATACTTCTGTATGGGAGTGCCGAGCAACTGTGCAGCACAATACTTCTGTATGGAAGTGCTGAGCAACCATGTATCACAATAACTCTGTATGGGAGTGCCGAGCAACTGTGCATCACAATACTTTTGTGTGGGAGTGCTGAGCAACTGTGCATCACAATACTTTTGTGTGGGAGTGCTGAGCAACTGTGCATCACAATATCTCTTTATGGGAGTGCCAAACAACTGTGCAGCACAATACTTCTGTATGGGAGTGCTGAGCAACTGTGCATCACAATATCTCTTTATGGGAGTGCCAAACAACTGTGCAGCACAATACTTCTGTATGGGAGTGCCGAGCAACTGTGCAGCCCAATATCTCTGTATGGGAGTGCCGAGCAACTGTGCAGCCCAATATTTCTTAATGGGAGTGCTGAGCAACTGTGCAATAAAATATCTCTGTATAGGAGTGCCGAGCAACTGTACAGCCCAATATCTCTGTATGGGGGTTCCGAGCAACTGTGCAGCCCAACATCTCTGTATGGGAGTACTGAGCAACCGTGTCTCAAAATATCTCTTATGGGAGTGCCGAGCAACTGTGCAGCACAATATATCTGTATGGGAGTGCCGAGCAACTGTGTCTCAAAATATCTCTTATGGGAGTGCCGAGCAACTGTGCAGCACAATATCTCTGTATGGGAGTGTCTTTGTATGTATGGATTTCATAGGTTGTTACCGACATGTGGGGAACATTTCATGTCAATAGGCCCCTATGGTAGGTTCATAGTGATCTCCGACCAGGACATAGCCAGGAAGCTATCACACGAGCCAGTCTAGGGGGGTGGGACCGTGTTACAGCGCCGCCGCCGAACACAGACCCAGCCAGCTCCATGACATGCAGGAGAGAGGGGAGCACTGCAGCCACAACTCAAAGTGGCCCCAGGGAAGGCGGCCTACCGGGAAATCCTCCGGTATCACGGTAGGCCAGTCCGGCCCTGTATGGGTGTAATATTCCTGCTGGGGGGGGGGGGGGGAGTATGGGTATAATATTCCTGCTGGGGGAGTATGGGTGTAATATTCCTGCTGGGGGGAGTATGGGTGTAATATTCCTGTTGGGGGGAGTATGGGTGTAATATTCCTGTTGGGGGGAGTATGGGTGTAATATTCCTGCTGGGGGGGTATGGGTGTAATATTCCTGCTGGGGGGAGTATGGGTGTAATATTCCTGCTGGGGGGGGGAGTATGGGTGTAATATTCCTGTTGGGGGGAGTATGGGTGTAATATTCCTGTTGGGGGGAGTATGGGTGTAATATTCCTGTTGGGGGGGGGGGGGTATGGACCCCTGACAAAATTGCAGGACTGCTTTTGGGAAATCGGCATCCTACAGTTTTGTTTGTGCGATTTGTCAGGTGACAATATTGAAACCAAAAGGACAATCAGTGCAAACACAATGAGATAAACATAAAAACTTCAAGCTGAACACTATAGGCAATCACATAATACCTAGTAAAAATACAATAAAATCGAGGTAAGTGCAGCACAAAAAACTAAATAAAGAAAATAGAAAAGTCCAATGAAGATGGAAGTTCCAATCACCCGACAAAAGGAATGTCAGGATCCCTCGTGTGAAAATAGGGGGAAAGACGTCCTTCTGATGTGCAGTGACAGTATCCTTCACCAAATAAGCCCAAATACGATTACCAGAAATGGTGGACCTCCCTGCCACAGAAGGTCAAAAGCGCATGTATCCCCCTCAGGGATGTTGCAAACCTCCCAGGTTTGATTGGTCCTCAATCCCAGTGAGTGGAACTCCTGTCCAGCAAGGAAATCCAATCAAGCAGGGGGAACCCCCAAATAGCCTCCAGAAGCAGATGAAATGATAGTGTGCAGCGCTCCAAAAAAGGCAAAGGGAACACTCTAAGTGTACTCCGTTTAATGGTCACAAAATATAAGTATAAAATAGCAGCGCTAGCTAGCGCAAATGGATAAAAACTTTACAATAAAAGCCGATCCACAGACCAGGGGTGACCCCTTGCTGACGAAGTCCAATCAGGACATAACGCCGCGTATGGGGGGCGGAGCTTGTTCTGCGGATGTCACCCGCTGCCACCTCTATGCAGTTGGTCTGTGGATCGGCTTTTATTATAAAGTTTTTATCCATTTGCGCTAGGTACTGACTGGCACTGATGAGGAGGCACTTACTGGCAGTGATGAGCAGCACTGATGGGCACCGATGAGGCGGCACTGATGAGGCGGCACTGACGGGCACTGTTGAGGAGGTACTGACGGGCACTGTTGAGGAGGTACTGACTGGCACTGATGAGGAGGCACTGACACGCACTGAATGGCACTGATGAGGCGGCACTGACGGGCACTGTGGAGGAGGTACTGACTGGCACTGATGAGGAGGCACTGACTGGCACTGATGAGCAGCACTGATGGGCACCGATGAGGAGGCACTGATGGGCTCTGATGCAGAGGTACTGACTGGCACTGATGAGCAGCACTGATGGGCACCGTTGAGGAGGCACTGACTGGCACCGATGAGGCGGCACTGATGGGCTCTGATGAGGAGGTACTGACTGGCAGTAATGAGCAGCACTGATGGGCACCGCTGAGGAGGCACTGACTGGCACTGATGAAGCGGAACCGATAGGTGGCACTAATTTGCAGCACTGGTGGCCACTGTTGGAGCTGCTCTAATGATCAGGATAGTGATGATCAGCGCCGTAATTATCAGTGCAGATGTCCCGTCACACTTGCCGGTTAACGGCTCTCCTCACATTGTGAGTGTGAGGAAAGGAATGCTGATAACCAGAAAGTGTGTTTACATCGTGATCAGCTGATTGGCTCTTTACCCGGATCAGAGTGTGCTGCAGCAAGCGTGATCACAGTAGGACGTCATAGGACGCCCTACCAGAACTGTCAGGCCATGCTGTAGCTGTCATTTTGCTATAGCACGGTCGGCAAGTGGTTAAAGTGCTACTAAACCCTCAACAGTAAAATGAGTCTGTCTATGCAGCATTGCATGCTTGTTATACTCACTGTGGAACTTAAGGTGTTAATCCTCTGCATTGTGTAAAAAGGCTGTTTGATCCTGTCTCCTCTGATCCTCCCCTTCTTCCACTGTCCCCTGATAATTTCCTGATAACACAGAGTCTATGGAGTCAGGCTGCACATGCTCAGTTTGGTGTGTATTGCTAGAGTTTTTTTTTTTGGGAAGGTGCATGTGATCAGCACAGGGCCAATCAGCACTTTCCAGAGGATCAGTTGTCCTGCAGTCTAATAGGACAGTCGGAAAACTCCTCCTACAAGATTTAACCAGCCAGGCCAGACACTGATAGAAATCACAAGACTGCTATATACTGCTGATGAAAAAAAAATATTTAGCAGCTTATATTTCCAAATAAATTGCATTTCCACGTTCTGTGTACTGTGGGAGAGCAGATATAGTGAGTGCAGGCTCCTGAGGGGAGCAGATCTAGTGAGTGCAGGCTCCTGGGGAGAGCAGATATAGTGAGTGCAGGCTCCTGGGGAGATCAGATATAGTGAGTGCAGGCTCCTGGGGAGAGCAGATATAGTGAATGCAGGCTCCTGGGGAGATCAGATATAGTGAGCGCAGGCTCCTGGGGAGAGCAGATATAGTGAGTGCAGGCTCCTGGGGAGAGCAGATATAGTGAGTGCAGGCTCCTGGGGAGATCAGATCTAGTGAGTGCAGGCTCCTGGGGAGATCAGATATAGTGAGTGCAGGCTCCTGGGGAGATCAGATCTAGTGAGTGCAGGCTCCTGGGGAGATCAGATATAGTGAGTGCAGGCTCCTGGGGAGATCAGATCTAGTGAGTGCAGGCTCCTGGGGAGATCAGATATAGTGAGTGCAGGCTCCTGGGGAGAGCAGATATAGTGACTGCAGGCTCCTGGAGAGACCAGATATAGTGAGTGCAGGCTCCTGGGGAGATGAGATATAGTGACTGCAGGCTCCTGGGGAGATCAGATATAGTGACTGCAGGCTCCTGGGGAGATCAGATATAGTGAGTGCAGGCTCCTGGGGAGATCAGATATAGTGAGTGCAGGCTCCTGGGGAGATCAGATATAGTGACTGCAGGCTCCTGGGTTTAGTAACACTTTAAAGTGTTCAAGCGTTATCCCTTGGTGTTAGCAGCCAGCCCACTCGCACCATAACAATGGATAACGCTGGTCCAGGGCAGGCAACATGCATGACCACCCCCAGCATTCAGGAGAGGACAGAAGCCCCTCTCCTTTAGACCTACTCCACTTGCTGCCCTTTGCTGCAGGTAAAAAAAGGTAAAGCTCTGGTGTGAAGAGGGGACTTTGTGATTGGGGGGGCTCTGATATAATAAGAGGACTCTTTGTTGGGAGGGGGACTGTGATGTGATTGAAGGACTCTGCAGTGATGGGGATATCTCATGTATAGGGGGGCGTCTGATGTGATTTAACAAGACTTGTGGCCACTCATTAAAATTAGAAGAAAAGAGGTTTAACCTTAAACTATGTAGAGGGTTCTTTACTGTAAGAGCGGCAAGGATGTGGAATTCCCTTTCACAGGCGGTGGTCTCAGCGGGGAGCATTGATAGCTTCAAGAAACTATTAGATAATCACCAGAACGACCACAACATACAGGGATATACAATGTAATACTGACATATAATCACACACATAGGTTGGACTTGGGTCTTTTTTCAACTTCGCCTACTATGTAACTATGATGGAAGGACTTTTTTTTTTTTTTATAGTTGAACTGGATGGACTTGTGTCTTTTTTCAGCCTGACTAACTATGACTCTGCCAAGGGGGTACTCTGAGGTGATGGGGAGGTCTCATGTATAGGGGGGGTTTCATGTATAGTTCAGGCTCTGATGTGACATAGGGACCTCAGGGGGATTATGAGGTGATGGGGAGGTCTCATGTATAGGGGGGGGAGCTCTGATGTGACGTAGGGACCTCAGGGGGACTATGAGGTGATGGGGAGGTCTCATGTATAGGGGGGGAGGGTCTCATGTATAGGGGGGGGGGTCTCATGTATAGTGGGGGGAGCTCTGATGTGACGTAGGGACCTCAGGGGGACTATGAGGTGATGGGGAGGTCTCATGTATAGGGGGGAGGGTCTCATGTATAGGGGGGGGGAGGGTCTCATGTATAGGGGGGGGGAGGGTCTCATGTATAGGGGGGGGAGGGTCTCATGTATAGGGGGGGAGGGTCTCATGTATGGGGGGGGAGGGTCTCATGTATAGGGGGGGGAGGGTCTCATGTATAGTGGGGGGAGCTCTGATGTGACGTAGGGACCTCAGGGGGACTATGAGGTGATGGGGAGGTCTCATGTATAGGGGGGGGAGGGTCTCATGTATAGGGGGGGGAGGGTCTCATGTATAGGGGGGGGGAGCTCTGATGTGACGTAGGGACCTCAGGGGGACTATGAGGTGATGGGAGGATCTCCGATGTGAAGGTAATTTCATTAAGGCAGTTGTCTGCATTGTTCTAGACCAGTGTTTCTCAACTCCAGTCCTCAAGGAGCCCCAACAGGTCATGTTTTCAGGATTTCCCTCAGATGAAACGGCTGTGGTAATTACTAAGGCAGTGAAACTGATCAAGTCACTTGTGCAAAATAATGGAGAGCCTGAAAACATGACCTGTTGGGGCGCCTTGAGGACTGGAGTTGAGAAACACTGTTCTAGACATCAGGGAGCTGGCCCAGACTCTGAAAGTGTCGGGATCCACCCAGATGCCTGGACCAGCAGCCATCGGAGCCTCATAGCGAGCCACTTGGAGACTGAGCAAGCCGCTCCCGCCCCCTCCACAGCCTGGAACTCCAGTGAGCACTGGAGCAGAGAGAAGGAGACTAACAGTCACCACTCTCTGCTCAGAGCGAACAGAGAACTGAGCGATCAGCGGTCTTTGAACGCTCAATTCTCAATCTTTGAAGTGGCGGGGGACCAGATGTTGCATCCACCTAGGTTCGTGTTATGGATTTTTTTTCAATCCCGTACTTCTCTTTTAAACAGCAAATGTTGACTTTGAACTGAAACGAAACTTGAACGGAGACAAACCTTTAGGATAAACCAAAATTTTAATAATGAGTGAAACCCAGCCCCTCCCCCAATAATAGCATCAAATAGAAGAAGGTCACAACCCATTTATGTAGCAGCATCCAATAGAAACATGTGGCGACAAACAGACCAGTGATTTTCATCAAGTATTTCGGGACACAGGTTTTTGTGAGTTCACAAGTTCGATCGACAGAAAAATCCTTAAAAAAAAAAAAAAAAAGTTGATCCAATATTTACATGAAAACTTCTGACCTGGAAAGGCATTCAGTAAATTTTCACTCCGTAATAAATATGTTCAGTTTTTCCGAACTTCAAGCTGAACTCCAGGCAAATGTAAAGACATCATTATTCCAGCTCTGTAGTTATATATATATTTTTTTTTAGATGCAACAAGAGCACAAGCAACTGTGACAGTTATCATTCATGGGAATGTAACCATTTTGCAAAACAGTTAAATGAATGGGTTTAGTTCCCCTTTAGAGCAGCTCATTGATTTGTATTTCATCTGTGAATTTACCCAATTGCCTGGAGATCAGCTTTACGCATTTCTTATTATAAATATCCATCATTGGCGAGTTTCAGTAACATGATCAGAGAGGAGGAGCTGCTCCAGCTCCCTCCTATGTGAACCTGACGCAGAGATGCATAGACATCTGGAGATGTGCTGAAACCTGGTATATAGAGCACAAAATCCTAATTTATTAAAGTATGGAAAGAAAGAACTAGGAATCTAAAGCAACCAGAGTCATAACCCCCCCCCCTTTCATCTGCCAAAATATGACAGATGAAATCTGATTGGTTACCAGGTGCAATGCAGTTCTTCCACTGAGATGTGATCTAGTATTCTAGAAGTATCAAATGAGATCTCATTACTAAGCGCTCATCAGTGGATATAAATACTTAGGTGGAGCTTCCACGTTGGATGTGGCACCAGGAGGAGCTTCCACGTTGTATGTCACACCAAGAGGAGCTTCCCTGTTGGATGTCACACCAAGAGGAGCTTCCCTGTTGGATGTCACACCAAGAGGAGCTTCCATGTTGGATGTCACACCAAGAGGAGCTTCCATGTTGGATGTCACACCAAGAGGAGCTTCCATGTTGGATGTCACACCAAGAGGAGCTTCCCTGTTGGATGTCACACCAAGAGGAGCTTCCATGTTGGATGTCACACCAAGAGGAGCTTCCATGTTGGATGTCACACCAAGAGGAGCTTCCATGTTGGATGTCACACCAAGAGGAGCTTCCATGTTGGATGTCACACCAAGAGGAGCTTCCCTGTTGGATGTCACACCAAGAGGAGCTTCCATGTTGGATGTCACACCAAGAGGAGCTTCCATGTTGGATGTCACACCAAGAGGAGCTTCCATGTTGGATGTCACACCAAGAGGAGCTTCCATGTTGGATGTCACACCAGGCCGCAGTCCTTTGGCCTGTGTTATGTCTAGTATTGAAAAGCCCCTTTTCCTGGATCCAGTTGAGGCACTGTTGGCAAAGTTCATCACAGACACAATGAAAGAGGTTTGGCCCATGGTTTGGTTGTCCTCCCTGAGAATCTGCCTCATTACATGAGAAGATCGTTCCCAAAGGTCCCTATCTGGAAAAGCTCCATTCTATGGCGTCTTCTCCTCATCTTTGTCTGTCTTCTCCCGATTCCAGTCTTTCAGACCCTGCGGTAAGGAGGTGTCTTCCTCAAAACTGCCCGTCCCCTCTACAAAGTCTTCATAGGAGGACTTCTCAGCGAAAGGCCGGGGGCCCAGCAGCTCGATCATGTCTGATTTCTCCAGGACTTCCTTCTCCAGCAACACCTTCCCAACCTGTGTGTGACAAAGGACAGAGGTAACCGAGCCGTACATCAATAAGCTGAGCTCCAGACACAGAAAATACACCAAATAATCCGACTCTCACCCTCTTCCTTTCTATCTTGGCCATCTAAGGTCTCCCCCCTCTCTTTCTTTCTCAGTTTCCCTCTCTACTCTCTATGCCACCTTACGCTTTATTCTTTTAAGTTCCATCAATATTTTTATTGCTTGAAAAACCTCCCTCACTCGTCTAACTATCCAAATATTCGGGGTCTCAAACCTCAATAGTGATCAAATATAAAAATATCAATAGTGTTCAGTTCAAGAGAAAATATATATACTATATGAAAAAAGGAAGCCGCTAACACTTAAATCCATACACCCATCTGTGTTACAGTGAATACAAAAAATAATTTATAATCTTTATATAATGCAGCACTACCACAAAAAATGAAAATGTAATAATAAATATTTGGATGTCATACATGAGATATATATTAGAAGTAAAAAGACAGCACATCTCGTATCTCATGTATGGCGTCCCAAGCTCCGCCCAACGTGATGTCTCTGCCTGACGTGTTGAGTCTAATCGGCTTTCTCAAAGGTTTTGAGAAAGCCAAAGGGCGCAACACGTCAGCTGGGCGGTGACGTCAACACGCTGGGTGGAGCCTCGGATGTCATACATGAGATACAAGATGTGCTGTCTTTTTCCTTCTAATACCGTGTGTGTTTTTTGTGATTTTTAATAAAACTTGATAAGCGATCTGCACTATTGTGCTTTCTTCTTGGTTTTCATATGAAAAGGTGTTAAGGATAGAAGCTGGTGAACAAGTGGAGCAGTGTCCCTATATATCCTTCGCATAGTGGGGTCCAGTTGAGGACACCCATGAGGTGGGGTGAGGGGCACTGTGGTGATTGAGTGAAGAGCAGTTTTTGTGAAGAAATCTTTATGCTTTCTGGGACTTCACATTCGCTGGAAGGTGGATGGGATCTTGTGATGAACGGTCTTCACTTCATGAATTTTATTTGATATGGAATCTATTTGATTATTCAGATTTTGCTTATTTCCTTACATATAACCAATAGAAATAGTGATAAACAAATATAGAGGATTGGAATATAATTAATATTCTGCACTGAACATGAATGGAGAGGAGACAGAGGCTCCTCTCCATTCATAAACTGAAGCATTATAAACACAGTTTACAATGCTCAGCTATGAATGGACTGTCGGGGGACCGGAGGAGCAAGGAATTCACACCCTCTGATGATCTCTCCTGCAGATTTTGCCGATTCTTTCAAATAACAAGTGGAGAGACTTTATCCACTCACTCAGCTGTCAAAAGAAAGCATCGGGCAGTCTGCCAAGTCTTTAACTTGAAACATTGTAACTAAGCTTCCTTCTTAGAAAGGAATAGAACTTCTGTGTAAAAAAATAATCTGGGCAGTCTGGCAAGTTTTCAACAACCTGTAAATGCAGGAAGTTTAACCACTTAAAAGTCTAAATCTTTTCTGACACTTCTTTCTTAAGTTAAAATCAATATTTTTTGCTAGAAAATTACTTGGAACCTCCAACATTATATATATTTTAGCAGAGACCCTGGGGAATAAAATGGCATTTGCTGCAATATTTTATGTCACACTGTATTTGCCCAGCGGCCTTTCAAATGCAATTTTTGGGGAAAAATACACTTCAATGAATTAAAAAAAAAAAATGAAACAGTAAAGTTATCCCAATTTTTTTTTTGTTTTAATGTGAAAGATGTTACGCCGCGAGAATCGTGATCTATCTTCTAAGCAAAAAAATCCTGCAGCTCTAGTCAGGACCCTCCCAGATGCCTCATCAGTAGCTGGCTCAGCCTCTCAGTACTCTGCTGGGAGCCCAAGGCAAGCGCTTCCACCCCTCCACAGCCCAGCACTCCAGTGAAAGCTGGAGGGGCAGAGTAGATAGCGCTGATAGTCACTGCTCAGCGGGGACCCCAGAAGTGAGTGGTCAGTGATCATGTGACCGCTCGTTCTCAGGTCTAGAGCCGGCAGGGAATCAATGCTGCAGCCATATAGGTCTGTGTTTTCTTTTTTATTCCTGCGCTTCTCCCTTAAGAGAGCTGCATGCAAATGTGACATGGAACATGCTGATAGTAGGAGAGAACAGAGTCACAGTAAGATAACCGGGGGTGGGAAGAAGACACTACTGCATTCCATTTACATTCTGTAACAGAAAAAGTGATGTCTTCCTCCGGGCTGTGCAAAATTCTGAATTGTATCAACAGTAATACAAATCCTTTTGCAGGTAAGTGAGCTCTCTTATACATATGAGGCCCTTCGCCTGCTCAGTGAGGGATCTGATCCCCGTCTGCTTCATTATGCAGAGCAGACACGGACACAGCCCGTTCTTCTCTATGGAGGGAAATGGACTGCTAGTCCGTTCCCCTCCAACTGTCATCTGATCCACCAGACAAATGGGGAAGGTTTCTCCATCCGTCAGTTTTTAGCGGCCCGGATCAGATTCTGGCGGATCTCCGCTGACATCTGCCACTCCATAGAGAGCTATGGAGGGTCTGCCTGAAAATCTGACAAGTGGGATCCGATCAGTCTGTCAGTGTGAAAGGGGTCCAAGCTGAAGCATCTATCAGGCCACTATAGTTCTTCATCAAGACAAGTACCATCTGCCTGTGCTGCTCTCCTAGCCCTTTCCACCTCACATAAACCTGCTGGTCCTGCAAAGCCAATCAGATTTATTCATTTACTCCACACAATTTTCTGCTCTGGGGGGCCTCAGGTACAGCTTCCTCCCCAGCTAGGGGGACAATGAGGAGCACAAACCACATAAGACTAGCAGTCAGAGACAGCAGTGCCTTTGATGATCTCACACCTGCAGATACACAGCTATGAGGCGTCTAGGCAGCAGCCAAGTGTCAGGAGGTGCACTGCTATTTTCCAGGAAGAATTCGAGACACAGGCAAACTGTTCAGGGTATTGATTCTGCACAGCTTACATTTCTAAAATGTTCTGTAAGTTCAGGGCTACTTCAAAGAGAGAGTAAAGGAGCGGAAAGTGTTACCTTCTCCACCTGATCCTTGCAGCGTGTCAGCAGCTCCATGGTTCTGTCATAGGCGGCACTGATCAGGTCTCTGGCTTCTTGGTCAATAAGCTCTGCTGTAGCTTCACTATACGGCTTATCTGCCAATACCTCCCCCTGGCGAGGGATATCGAAGGACACTTGACCCAGCTTCTTGCTCATGCCAAACGTTACAATCTGAAAAGGAGGAGAAGTGTTGGTGACACCCGTCCTAACATACAACAGATTCCTGCTTACTAGTCCTTAGAGGCAGTGATTGCATTACATTTATTTATTTTTCACTTTTTTCCCCCTTTTATCCTTACCTGGTGATCCTGTTAGTAACACAGTTCCTGGTTTAGAGTGACGACACGCCCTCACTGTACTGTACCTATGGAGGAGCAGCGTTGTCACCCTAAGGCAGTATTGGAGTACTTCTCCTATCATTTAATTTTTACATTGATACATCTATCTGTGGAGAACACAACCCCCCCCCCCCCCCAATATTATAGCGAAGAGAGGGGTCATTCTGCAGTCCTGCCCAGGGTGACAATGCTCACTCGCTGTACTATACTGTACCTATGGAGGAGCAGCACTGTCACCCTAAGGCAGTATTGCAGTACTTCTCATATCATTTCAATTACACTGATACCATCTCCATGTTATAGAGCAGAGAGGGGTCGTTCTTTAGTCTTGCCCTAGGGTGACAATGCTCACTCGCTGTACTAGACCTATGGAGGAGCAGCATTGTCACCCTAGGTTAGGGCTACAGAACAACCCCTCTCTTCTATAAAACATGGGGGAGGTGGGTAGATTCGTATTCTCCAGAGATAGCTGGTAACAATGTAACTGAAATGAAAGAAGAACGGCCAAAGCTCTTTTGGCTATACTTGTCCTATAGGTCATAGGAGTAATCTTAGTTCTGC
Source organism: Aquarana catesbeiana (assembly GCF_042186555.1). NCBI lineage: Eukaryota > Metazoa > Chordata > Amphibia > Anura > Ranidae > Aquarana > Aquarana catesbeiana. Next base: position 282,824,403 of record NC_133334.1, on the reverse strand, counting down.
ACTCCTGTGATAGGGAATCAGCCGAAAGGGGGCTGAAGTCAGAGTGCCAGTCCAGGTTCTGCAGGGATCCCGACAACGTTGGGAATTGCCCAGATCCATGGACCAGCAGCTGGCTCAACCTCTCAGCATGCTGCTCAGAGCCCGAGCCAGCTGTTCCTGCCCCCTCCACAGCCTGGTGGTCCAGTGAGTACTTGGGGAGGCAGAGCAGAGAGTCATAGACTGACTGTCACAGGCTCTCTAATCCTCAAGAACTCAGCGATCAGCAGTCTTTGATCGCTCAGTTCGTGGTGTAATAGAGGCAGCAGAGACAGATGCAGCATTAGATGTATGCTGCCTCTACATAAAATACGTTTTTTTTTTTCTTTGAATCCCGCACTTTATTTTTTAATGTGGCAAAGAACAGTGGAAGTGTTCAGCTTACAAGGTTTATGGCAGGGTCAAGTTATTTTTTGCACTTATTGTACATATTTAACAAAACACTTTCAATAGTATATTTAACAGAACAAAAATGAGAAAATAAGAGAAGTTTATTGTTGGAGTTTACATACACTTGAAATAATCACTTTCATTTGAGCACATGCTAAAATTAGGAGTGAGAATATCCGGAAACTGAAAGATTCACTCAGAAAGAATGCAAACAGAGGAGTGAGGGAGTTATACATACATTTGGGGATGAACCATCGGGTAGCCTGTACTACGGCCTCCAATAAGTACTCCTATAATTAGTGATCCTCACCAGTAATGATGGGCTCATTTGTCTTCGGATCGAACCCGCCAGGAAGCCGTCACTGCACACCACCAATAATAGGCAATGAGGCATTTCTCGGGCCGCAGCTGCACATATACACGCTGCCTATGATTGGCGGTGTGCAGTGCCGGCCTCCTGGTGGGTTCGATCCGAACACGCCCGAAGCCCATCGCTACTCACCAGGTACCACCCAGCGTGCTATGTGTGCCTCCGTCTAACACCGATACAAAGTATAACATTTCCTCACAGCTGTCTTCGCCTCCTCACCTGTGCATACGCGGTATGCGTCACCTTCCTCAGGTCGTCCTGCGCCCCAGTTGTGATGCGCCCAAAGAAGATCTGTTCTGCCACCCGGCCCCCCAGCATCATGCACATTCGGTCAAATAACTGCTCTTTGGTATACAGGTACTGCTCCTTGGGAAGGTACTGGGCATAGCCGAGGCCTTTACCACGAGGAATGATGGACACCTAGACAGAAAAATCACACCAGAGTGAAGACATGAGAATGATATCCCAACAAAGAGGAACTGAGAGAGCAAAACTGCCCCTTAGAAAAATAAGTACAATAAACGCCAATTCACATAAAACCATCGCAGCTTCAGACAGTTATTTCCTCCTATCACTGAGCAGATGGGAAGACCATGCAATAATAAAAGCCATCTACAATACAATGGGCATCCATGAGCTCTGGCCACATGCCCCAATACATTTTTATGGACAAACATTTATTATCCTTTCTTATAGTACCAGTATAATATGAGGCAGTGGCGGCCTGGCAAGGCACTGAACCCCCCCCCCCCCCCCCCTGGCACTTACCCGCGGGGCTGTGGCGTCCTCTCCTGGACTGTGGTGGCTCGGGTGTCCGCTCCTCCAGCTTCCTCCGCCATGTGTGTCTCTTCTTCCGCCAAAGCGCTAGGCATCCAATAGGATCGCCTGACGCTTTGGCCAATCGAGAAACAGGTCTCACAAATACTAATATCTGAATGTCAGGTGAACACGGGTGGTGTTGGGTGAGAAGGATATGAATGGTGATATAGGCAGAACATGTGGTGATGCAGGGAAGATCACTTTCTGATCTGGATTTTAGAAGTTAATTAGCTGACTATGAATGGTGAAAACCAGAACATAGGAGGTACGGATGACAGACAAGAGAAATTATCTGCATTACCTTTAGTAAAGGATCCGCATGTTCCAAAAACCAACCAACCACAGCGTGACCAGCTTCATGATAAGCCACTGTGCGCTTCTCATCAGGCTGAAGGACCTGAGTCTTCTTTTCCAATCCTGAAAACAGAAGGCCAATGTAAGAGAATGGACGCGATTCTAAAACGCAAACAACAAATATGTTCTACTTACCTGCTCTGTGTAATGGTTTTGCATACAGCAGCCCTGATCCTCTTTTTTGGGCTCCTCCCCACCACTGTGTGCCCCAATAGCAAGCCGGATTCTGCATCACAGAAGGATTCTCACCATAGAATGCACGAAGGTAGAAAAAAAAAACAAAAAAAAAAAAAAAACCTTGTACCCTCAGAACCACTTCAAAGTGTCTCTAAAGCCTTACGTTTTTTCGCTTTAATGCATTCTATGCATTTAGGTGAAAAACTTTCTGTGATGCAGAATCCCCCCCAGCAACCCCCCCACCCCCCTCGATTCTTACCTGAGCCAGATCTGATCCAAAGACGTGCACAAAAGTAGTGGCTCCCAACAAGGTCTCCCTCCTCACTGGGCAGATTGATAGCAGCGGGACAATCAAATGTTGTGACAAGCAAGCAGGGGGGGGGGGGGGGGGGGGGGGGGGCAAGCCCCCCACTGTGTGTCAATAGACGGAGACAGGGCACCTCGGCAACAAGCCTGCATGGGTGCCCCCACCAAAAGTGGCTTTCTATGGGGGCACTTGCAGAAGAGGAGGAGCCTGGAGTTGCGGCGGGGCACTCCAGAAAAAGGAGGATCGGGGCTGCTCTGTGCAATACCATTACAGAGCGCAGGTAAGTAGACCATGTTTGATAATTTAATAAAAAAAAAGCTTTAATGTTACTTTAAGAAATCAAATACCTTTTACATTGCTATTAAAACGTTACTAAACCCAGGAGCCTGCACTCACTATATCTACTCTCCCCAGGAGCCTGCACTCACTATATCTGATCTCCCCAGGAGCCTGCACTCACTATATCTGATCTCCCCAGGAGCCTGCACTCACTATATCTGATCTCCCCAGGAGCCTGCACTCACTATATCTGATCTCCTCAGGAGCCTGCACTCAACTATATCTGATCTCCCCAGGAGCCTGCACTCACTATATCTGATCTCCCAGGAGCCTGCACTCACTATATCTGATCTCCCCAGGAGCCTGCACTCACTATATCTGCTCTCCTCAGAGCCTGCACTCACTATATCTGATCTCCCCAGGAGCCTGCAGTCACTATATCTAGTCTCCCCAGGAGCCTGCAATCACTATATCTGATCTCCCCAGGAGCCTGCACTCACTATATCTGATCTCCCCAGGAGCCTGCACTCACTATATCTGCTCTCCCCAGGACTCTGCATTCACTATACCTGATCTCCTCAGGAGCCTGCAGTCACTATATCTGCTCTCCCCAGGAGCCTGCACTCACTATATCTGCTCTCCCAGGAGCCTGCACTCACTATATCTGATCTCCCCAGGAGCCTGCATTCACTACATCTGCTCTCCTACAGTACACAGAAGATGAAAATACAATTAATTTAGTAAATATAAACTGCTAAATACCTTTTCTCATCAGCAGTATATGGCAATCTTGTGACTTCTATCAGTGTCTGGTTAAAGCTTGTAGGAGGAGTTTTCATTCCCCTCTGACTGTCCTATGAGGCTGCAGGACCCCTGACCCTCTGTCTGGACAGTGCTGATTGGCTCCGTGCTGATCACATGCACCCTCCCAAAATATTAAAAATAAAAACTCTCTAGCAACATACACCAAACTGAGCATGTGCAGAGTGCCTCCTAGAGCTCTGTTCTATTAGGAGGGACTGTGGAAGAAGGGGAGGATTAGAGAAGACAGGATCAAACAGCCTTTTTACACTACACTTACGATTAACCCCTTAGGTTCCACAGTGAGTATAACAAGCATGCTTTACTGCATATACAGACTGATTTTACTGTTGTGGGTTTAGTAACACTTTAGGTTGTGAAGAAACTGAACTATGGCTAGCGTGTGAAGTAATACATGTGAAGAGGTAAAAACATAGTGCAGTGTTGCTTGTGCACCCCATGTGACAGGTTAGTAAAATAGGCGACACTCTGCAACAGAGCCACCGCTCCTCTGAATCAGGAGTAGCCAGCTGAGCTGGTCTGGACTTAATACACAGACGCCCCTGGGGGCCCTGCTGCTGGAACCGTTCCAGGAACATCCTGCTGGGAAGAGGCCCCACAAGAGACTGGAACACTCAGGAAGTATCAGATCCTCCAGTCAGAGAGAGAGAGAGAGAGAACACTTCCATGTTTTCCAGCTTGGAGAACCTGCCAACTTAGAATATGAATGGGTAACGCTTACAGCCTCGTCCTTTGGAACATGCCTTCCCTGACCGCACTTCTTTCACAAAGCACAACTTCAAACAAGTGGCATACAAGTAAAAGATACCAGACAACTTTACAAAGTAATATACTGATATTTCACCGAATTCTCACCTCCAACCACACGTTCAATGGCCTGCTCAAAGTTCTTCGCCTGGACAAACTCACCCAGGTGCCGGCTGCGATAAGGGCGGCCTCGTTACACACGTTGGCAATATCGGCACCTAAAATAAAGAAGAGAACGTCATGGTTCAAAAAAAACAAAGAGATCGTTCGCAACACTACGATCACCTTATGGACAGTCAATCTCACCTGTGAAACCAGGAGTCAGGGCTGCCAACTTCCGGGCCAAGGCATCCTTGTCAAAGTTCTCGGGCAGCTTCAGAGGACGAAGATGAACCTTAAAAATAGAGGCGCGGCCTTTTATATCAGGGGGGCCTAAAGGAGAGAAAGAAAAAAAAAAATATTCATCAATAAAGTGTATTCATAAATATTTATCGGGAGCTTGCAACCATGTATAAATGGGGCTTCTGTATGCCACTAGCTTCTTTCCCTACACAATAAAAACAAAAGTCCAGGCCTAAATAGCAAGAAAAAACTACTAGCACATTAAATCTAAATAAAAAAATAAGGAAGGATTTTGCTGCAATACTCACCTTCGACCCCAAGCTGTGCCCTGATTATGTGACTTGTGTACCTGCCCCCAGCTTAAGGTCCTTTCAGATGGGCTTTCCGATCAGGTAGACCTGATCGGACCTTGCAGTCTCCTCTATTGAGCGGACACATAGCCGCCACCATCCGATTCGATCTTGCCCGCAAAATCCAGACCAATGGTGGTCCTGTTTTCCCATCCGTCTGGTGGGCCCCATTGGATGAAAACGGACAGGCCGTCCTTAGAGGCCATGTCCTCTCTGCACAGTGAGCAGACACGGACCTGTTATCCATCTGCTCAGCAGCGCGACCCCCCCCCCCCCGCTGAGCAAGTGGAATCCGTGGCACGGAGGCGCCCGTGTGAAAAACCTTTTGTGCTGCAGCTGCCCCCCAGAGCCCCCCCTTTCTCTTACCCGAGCCCAATCGTTTCAGCAAAGGGGATGAGCACAACAGCTCCAGCCACTGTCTCGGGTCCTCATTGGATACATTGATAGCAGCAGGAGCCATTGGCTCCTACTGCTGTCAATCAAATCCAGTGACTCGGGGGGAGGGGCCGAGTCCTGCTGTCTGTCAATGGACGCAGCAGCAGCACTCTGTAGCGCGAGTATTTAGGGGCTTCAATTTACAATGACAGTGACACAGGAGGAGAAATGTATGAGAAGGGGCTGGCAGTGATCATAGAGTATGCTGGCAGTGCTGCCCAGTCTCCTGGGAGTGAAAGGGGCTGTATACTGTGCGGGGGGGGGCTGCGTAATGTAAAGGGGGTCTGTGGAAAGTTTTTTTCCCTGAAACTTCCCTCGTAGCCTCCCTGACGGTTTTCCCGAGTGTGGCTCGGGGTTAAAATTTCAGTCCTATTAGCGGTAACCCCGAGCCACACTCAGGATTACATCGCAGGATCCTGGTGTGGCTTTACTTACCTTGTCCCCGGGATCCTGCGATGTCCCCCGCTGTGTCTGCGGGCTCCGTCCTCCTCCGAAGCCTCACCTTGCCAGGCTCCGTTCCCTGCGAGCGTCGCACGGGGGCGGAGCCTGGCGGCAAATTCAAAAAATTGTAAAAATCATAACACATACAGTACTGTAATCTTACAGATTACAGTACTGTATGAAATGATTTCACATCCCTTTTGTCCCTAAGTGCTTTGTCCCATGCCCTGCATGCAGTTTTATGTTATATATACTGTTCTTTCTGCCTGGAAACTGGAGATTGTCCATAGCAACCAAAAAGTGTCCCTTTACATCAAAAGTGGCTTTAGACCAGCTAGAAAACAGTGATAATAAATTAGAACACTTGCAGAATTGAGCGATAGTGAATCGTGGGGAAATGTATTTTATTATTATTTTTTTTTAATTATTTATTTTTATTTATTATATTATAATTTATGTTTTTGTGTTTCAAAGTTTATCATACCCGGGATATCTACTAGACTCTTGATTGGACAGATTTAAGTGTGTTATTGTTAAGAATTACAGACCTACAATATAAAACGCCAAATTTTCATGCAAAATAATTGTACCGCTTTCAGCACCTAAAATCCGAAAGAATCATACCGCCAGGGAGGTTAAAGAATTATACGCCGATAAATACCGTATTTGGCTGATTTGAGCTTCCCCTGAAGGCAGTCATATAGCAGTCTTACCTATGTAAATCTGGCGATCAAATCTTCCCGGTCTCATCAGAGCTGGATCCAGGGTGTCCGGTCTATTTGTACCCGCCAAGACCACCACATTGGTATCAGAACTGAAACCTATCGGGGCAAACAAACAGAAGATACGATCGCAAGAAGCTTTGTACAGGCAGACCATGTCGCTTTCTTTTACCCTCCAATGTATTTAATAGACAGATGACTGTGTTAACACCCACCTAACTGGGCATTTTTGCAATTTTATCCCTCAGCAGGTTAAAAAAAAAAAAAAAAAAGTAATGCAATACTTACCTTCAACCCAGAGCTGTCCCTACAAGTACAAGCATTGCAGAAGCTTTTTTTTTTTACATTTTGCCCACCCATACACTTTAATGTAGGAGTCAGTTGGAGTAAAGGGCCATGTTGATGATCAAAACAAATTCTTTTTGAGTCAAGTGTTATGGATCAATAAAGCAGCCATGTGCACTGTGTGGGCAAGTCCTAGGACTGATTTTCTTTGTGGCACCAAATTATAACACAGAAATGTTCTTTCTTAAAGGATTTGTTTGTTTTGTTCTGAAAGAATTAACACAGAATCTCAAATTTATTTTCTGCAAAGCTTTTCCGGCTCCTGTAAATTGATTATTTTCTTGCAGTTACCTAAATGAGGGTTTTAGTCTTTTCCAGCAATTAATAGGATACCTGCAGAGCAGAAAAGGTCATTAAAAACATGGCTGCCAGTGTCAGGTATGGCTCTTTCCTGCCCCCTGCTGGCAGCACAGAATTATGTGGCGTTCACATATCCTGACAGCTTTGGAGAATTTTCACTACAACTGGCAATCCTCCCTTGGAAGGAAAAGGGACTCTGGATCATTGGACTGGCTTCCAGCAGGGACTACAAACCAAAAATGCCACAACAGGCCCAAAGGCGTGAAATCCAATGTCTACGTGACCCCACAGTACCACGCTGCTAGCAATCCACTGGAGGGATGGAAATGGTCAAAACAAAGCCTGTATGCTGCGCACTGGCAAATGGGGTGTCCATGCAGATGACAAATGATAACGTAGAAGTCGCTTCCAAGAAAATCCGTAACGTTTATTACATAGTCATAGGAGTAAAATCATTCTTGTATAAAAACCAGGTAACATCCAGTCTCTGCACACTCACAGGTATCCCATCATTGGTGGTGAGGATAGAAGTCTGATCACATAACAGCCGGAAGGATCCAATGAGAACACGCCAGGTGGTAGCTACCGATGACCACGGGGATGCCGGGCTCTAGTCCAATACTTAGCAGTCAGGGAGACACCAAAAAGATGGCTGCACTGTGTGATACTCGGGACCTGGAAGTGATGTCATCGGCTGCGCCACAGACAAGAAGAGAGAACACCACCAACCCGACAGGGGGAGTGGACCCAGGAGGGCTCCCTCACAACAATGAGACGACACATTTCAATGTCCCTAGTTTCCTTATCAAATCCCCCCACTGACACAACCGCCATATCGGCAACGCCATCGCCTACCGTCCAGGGAGCAATAAAAACTTCAAGGAGTATGAATACTTTTTCAAGGTACTGTATGATAAGATCTCCTATTAAAGTGTTCTGGGGGTTGTTCCCTGTCTGGAGGAGCCACCCCTCTAAGGCACTGGTCTCCAAACTGCGGCCCGGGGCCGGATGTGGCCCTTTGCTTGCTTTTATTCAGCCCTTAGGGCACTATTACTCCCACTGATACAAGGCACTATTCTGCCACCAACAACGGGGCACTATTCCTCCCACTGACACCAATGATGGGGCACTATTCTGCCATCTGACACCAACAACGGGGCACTATTCCTCCCACTGACACCAATGATGGGGCACTATTCCTCCCACTGACACCAACAACGGGGCACTATTCCTCCCACTGACACCAATGATGGGGCACTATTCTGCCATCTGACACCAACAACGGTGCACTATTCCTCCCACTGACACCAATGATGGGGCACTATTCCTCCCACTGACACCAATGGTGGGGCACTATTCCTCCCACTGACACCAACGATGGGGCACTATTCCTCTCACTGACACCAACGATGGGGCACTATTCCTCCCACTGACACCAATGATGGGGCACTATTCCTCCCACTGAGACCAATGATGGGACACTATTCCTCCCACTGACACCAATGATGGGACACTATTCCTCCCACTGACACCAATGATGGGGCACTATTCCTCCCACTGACACCAATGATGGGACACTATTCCTCCCACTGACACCAATGAGGCTATTTGACATTGATATTAACAGTTGGGTGGGGCTGGGAGTGCGGCTTTCTTCTCACATAAGGAACTATCAGTGCAGGATGAGTGGATGCTGCCCCCCCCCCCCCCATCTCTGAGGATCCGCCCCCTCTCAGCATTGAGCGGCGCTCCAAGTTTGTTTACAGGTCCAAGCTTTGGAATCTTTTCCCCAGAAGATGTCATATAATCCCAACAAAACACGGACTCAGATTCTGTCCATAAGGCTGTGTGGGTTTCACTCACCATCCATCTCCACCAGCAGCTGGTTGAGGGTATTTTCTTGCTCAGAGTGACCTCCGAAATTCCCCTGCCCCCTCTTTCTTCCAACAGCGTCGATCTCATCGATGAAAAGGATGCAAGGTGCGTTCTTCCTTGCCATGGCAAACATGTCTCGTACCTACAAAGTTACAAACACAGTCAGCTTTTTCCTTTTTTTTTTAATCAGATAGTCTTTATTAAAAATCAGTTTTTAGTTTTTATAGCATTACAAAAAAAGTGTCAGAATATAAAACGAAGGCCAACAAACGATCTCTGAAGGGTCACTGTGTGTCTTTTTACCTGCTTTAGATTGTTGTGTGTAATCTGCTGCTGTGTGATTAAAGCCCCGCACACACGGGCTGAACGTCGGGAGGCATTTGACGGTTCAAAAAAAAAACTGTCCGACATTCAGACTGTATGTCAGTCCGGCCGGCTTCTGTAGGAGGTGCATGCTGGGAAACCAGCAGCTGACCAACTCCCGGTCAGCATTCTCAGCCAATGGCAGACAGCGCTGATCTGAGTGCCCCCCTGTCGGAACAGCTCAGCGGGGGGAGATGCCTGTACTAACCTTGAATGGGGAGAATTTTTTTTAAGGGGGGGGGGGGCAGATTTGTGCTGGGAGGAGGGGGAATTTATGCTTAAGGGGTGAGCAAGCAAACTTGATTTTTTTGGGGGGGGGGGGGTTCAATTTGGCATGTTCGCCCTGGGCTGTGGATGACCTTGTCCTGGCACTGCTGACTGCCATGCGTTTATGAGTGATGAGGAAACTGAAGAAAAACCTGCAAAATGAAAACCCCGATCCAGCGTTTGTATAATGGTCCATTATCTCCTAGCTAGAGCATGGGTGCTCAACCTGTGGCCCTTGAGCTGTCGTGGAACTACAAGTCCCATGATGCATTGCAAGGCTGACAGGTACAAGCACGACTCCCAAAGGCAGAGGCATGATGGGACTTGTAGTTTGGAGGGCCATAGTTGGAGATCCCCGTCCTAGAGTGATAAACACAGGGAGCTTTTCTTTAAGTAAAAATGATGATGAAAAAAAAGTTTTTGTTACCGACAATCAATATTGGCTGTGGTTTGTTTTTCCTATGTGTTAAAAGAAAAAAATGGGAGACTCTGGTTGCTATGGGCAACTAGTAAAGTAAACCGTAGTCTCTAGCTGTTGGTTTATGAGTGAATTATGGGCCTTTGATGTGCTCCCCAGCAGCCTCTCAGTTGGTGCTCATTACTGCACTACAATCATTATCTCATTATATTTTATTCCTCTGTAATTATTCTGCATTTTTTACTTAATCCGTTTTTAATAAAATCACATAGAAAAGAGAAATGGGGAGGGTGACACCCTCACAAATCAATACTAATGATCGGAAACCAGTTGTAGATGAGCTCCACATAACAGGTGAGTGTTAATCCGAATCACAAATCAGCCTGTGTCTGAGCTCACCGCCGTCATATAACGATCATCCATGCAATGCTGATACAATTGTTTTATAAGGGGGATAACAGCAACTCCCACGCCGGGGCTAAAACATCCTACAGGGATTATGGGGGTCGGTTTACTAAAGGCAAATAGACTGTGCACTCTCTGTAACATGACAAAATGTGGAAAAATTCAAGGGGTATGAATACTTTTTCAAGACACTGTATATAAGTATATGGGCTCATGCTAGGGCCTTGATGTCAATGGTGTCCATGGTAGAGGATCCATGGGATCAATTAGGTTCTGTCCTGCTGCTGGGCAATCCGTTCCTCCATCCTTATCAGTCTTGTATGAGAGAATGGCTCCAGAACATTGGAAGTATTTCACAGATGGAAGAACCAATTCATATTCTCCAAGACAAACTCTCCAAGTTTACAGCCAGATGGACATGCTGGACTCATTTCCAGACCACTGCCGCTTACCCGAACCCTGTGCCCTTTAGGAGGAGTGGGCTCCCCTCCAAGCACACCTGCCCCTAATCTATCCACCGATATATATATATATATCATTTTTACTTTTCCAACTTGGGAGTCTCTTAAAACGATAGATTTAGGACCGCAGTACACAGAGGAGCCTGGACATGGGCACTGCAGCTTACACATATATATGCAAACGTGAGCAACTAAACCCTCTGTGAATTGTTAGACGGTCAGTGTGGTTGTTTTGCAGGCTGGCAAGTGCGCTGGGAAATCTTGTTTGTGTTTTTGCACAGATCACCCATGATCCTCTTCTTCTTGGGTCCCCTGCCGGCGCTCCTGGCTCTTCCACTTTAGCAAGTGCCCTTTATGGAAAAGCTGCTTTCTGTGGGGGCACTGGTGTGGGCTCAATCTCCTGCTGCCTGCATCTATAGACACAGACAGCATGTCTCCGTCCCCCCCCCCCCCCCACTCTCTTGTCACAGAATTTGATAGCAGCGGGAGCCAATGGCTCCTACTGCTATCAATCTGCTCTGTGAGGTGGGAGAGAGGAGAGATCCCCTGCTCTTGTGCACATCGCTGGATCGAGATCCAGCTCAGGTGAGTATAAGAGGCTGGGGATCCTCGGACAAAGAAGGTTTCCAAGGTAAAAAACCCTAAAGAACCACTTTAAAATAAACACACACACACACACATATATTATATATACACACACACACACACATATAAAACCTACCCTGGCTGGACCAACACCAACAAACATCTCCAGGAACTCTGATCCATTGACAGTGATGAATGGAACATTGGCCTCCCCTGCGGTTGCCTTGGCAAGGAGGGTTTTGCCAGTACCAGGTGGTCCAGTGAGCATTGCTCCCTATGAAGGTAACAAAGCAAACATTCAGGAGTTTTATGAAGAAATATGGAATAAGTTTTTATTATATATATATATATATATATATATATATATATATATATATATATATATATATATATATATATATAAACATATACACACACACACATATATACACAGGAATCCAAATATAAACATAATGCCCAAGCATAAAGTAACACATAACAATCAATCAGCCATCGTCTTATCAGTGACCTGACAGCAATACACTAAATTATGATTGGATAAATAGTAAACAAAATCTTCAGCAGTGATCTCTTGCCCTGTGTAGGGGTTGTGCTGTGCAAGGTCCGTTTCACACTTGTTGCGACCTGAAAGTCGCGCAATTTTGATGCAACGCCTGTGTAATCTTGAAGTCTATGGACTTCATGTCGCATCAAGTCAGACCAAAGTAATGCAGGGACTACTTTGAAGTCGCTGCGACTTTAAGTTGCACAGATATGAATTGGAAATCATGGGTTACGACTTGTCATGCGACTCTGTAGTCCTGAGTTGCACAAGTGTGAAAGGGGCCTAAATCTCAGGAAAAGATGGACAAAATTACAAATCCTTTGACATAGCCCCCCACCCTCCCCCCCATCATGTTGGCCTTACCCTGGGGATTTTAGCTCCAAGGTCATAATACTGTTTGGGATTTTTGAGGAAATTCACAAACTCCATAATCTCCAGTTTTGCCTCTTCACATCCCGCCACGTCCCGGAACTTCACATTGATCTCTCCTTTCAGCATCTTCGCTGTTGTCTCTCCGACACCAAAAATCCCGCTGCTTCTCCCTCCGCGGCTCGGCCCCATCATCCCTCTCCGCATGCTGTACAACAGGTAGCCCACGATGAGCAGCGAGGGGATGAGGCTGAGGACAAAGGACCTGCCAACACACATTGGGGAGACACATGTTACATATACCAACCATTCTTGTCTGGACCATGATTTTTTTTTAGCAGTAAGGATAAAATACCCCTTTAAAAATGGAGGATATAGCAGGAAGATATAAAAGGATTGCAGTAGATATATATATATAAAATCAAACTGATATACTGGATTTTTATTCGGTTAGAATTGACAGAGGTACGATTAAAGGTTAAATTCGCATTTTAGAAAAAAGTATAATAAATGTTGCAAAAATAAGTGCATTTATTATTTTTTTCTTAGGAGTCTGCAGAGCATTGCACCCACGATCATCAGATGTAATGCCAGGATTCTGCAGACTCTTTTCTGCCTGAAGTCTCCTTTACCTCCATACTTCCTATACCCTCCGAACCTCCCGTACCCCCCCATACCTTCTGTACCTCCAGAACCCTCCCGTACACCCCCCCCCCCATACCCCCAGTACCCTCTATACCTTCTGTACCTCCACAGTACCCTCTATACCTCCATACCCCCCCCCCCATACCTCCAGTACCTTTCATACCCTCTAAAACTCCCATACCTCAGTACCCTCTATACCCCCCCCTTAACCCCCCCTCCCCCCCAATGCCTCCAGTACCCTCTATACCTTCTGTACCTCCATACCTGCAGTACCCTCCGAACCTTCCGTACCCCCCCCCCCCCCATACCTCCAGTACCCTCCATACCGTCTGTATCTCAATATCTTCAGTACTCTCCATATCTCCTGTACCTTCATATCCTCCATACCCCCTGTACCCTCCTTACGTCCTGTCCCACAATACCTTCCGTACCCTCCATACCTCCTAACCCCCAGTACCTACATACCCCCCGTACCCTCAATACCTCCTGTCCCTTAATACCTCCCGTACCTCCATAACCCTCCCGTACCCCCGTATGACCAAACAGTTACCAGAGAGCAGAAAGAATAGACTAGGAGAGTGCTCACCAGCGCCCTTCACAGTTTATTGAGAACTATAAGAAGTTTGTCGCAATGGAACACGGTAGTTGTAGTTCTTTCACTCCCAGAACTCTGGCACCAGAACACACTGCCTGGAATGCATCACTTCCTAAAACTGACCCGAGGTGTGAGATGCATGCTGCTACTTATAGAGCGCAGGTGCGGCCCCAGACCACTATACTCATAATGCTGCTGAGAGACAGAGGCTTCATCAGGAGAAGGTAAGAGAGACTGCAACTATGAACCCCACTAAAAAAGTAGCAGGTAAAAGCACAGAAAAATAAAGAATTCAAAATGTTGATGGCCCAGTCACAGTCCAGACCTAAATCACATTGAGAATCTGTGGCAAGACTTGAAAATTGCTGTTCACAGACGCTCTCCATCCAATCTGACAGAGCTTGAGATATTTTACAAAGAAGAATGGGCAGAAATGTCCTCTCTAGATGTGCAAAGCTGGTAGAGACACCCCCAAAAAGACTTGTAGAGAAAGGGGGTTCTACAAAGTATTGACTCCGGGGGGCGCCATACAAATGTCCCTCCCCCCCACTTTTCACATATTTATTTGTATCATTTATCATTTTCCTTCCACTTCACAATTATGAGCCACTTTGTGTTGGTCTATCACATAAAATACCAATAAAATACATTTACATTTTTGGTTGTAACAAAATGTGAGACATTTCAAGGGGTATGAATACTTTATCAAGGCACTGTATATTGTATTACATTTCCTCCAGGTCATCCCAGGGATCCTTATTACACGCAGTCCAAAGTCATATAAACCAGATCTTACAGTATATAAAGTGAGGTGTACTGCCCATAGAAGGGGGCACTTGTGCCACTCACCCATCGCTCTCATTGCTGTATACCACCGCCACGCGGTCTGCAGACTCGATCCCCATCTCTTGCTGTGCGATCTCTAGATTGCGCTCAAAGATATCCACGCTGCCAATGTGAAACCACACCGGTCTCTGCAGGAGACAGAGAGATTTTAGATATACTTTATATGTGTTCCAAGGACAGCCAATCACAGAAGAGTCCCATCCTGAGCACTCACCTCCCCATTGGCCATTATCACTCTCACAAACTGCTTGTTAACAATTTCCAGCCGGGTCACCTGAGGCAGACAAAGCAGAATGAGGAGACAGACATCGGATATCGCTACTCAGAACTGTGATTAGATACAAATCAATGCAGATCTATATTCATCAATATATAAAAGTGTAAATACCTCAATTCTATCCAGGATCTCTGCCTCCTGCAATCCCATGTACAGCAGAGATTAGACTGGAGAGGGAGAAGCTAACTAAGAGCATGTGGACAGGAAGTCAGAGAAGAGCGACAGATGAAAGAGCTCATCAGTCTTCCGCTTCTCATTTCACTGTCCAGTCACCAGACGCGGGGGAGGGACAAGACCTGTAAGCGTTTCTCAACATCAGTAGAGAGAAATCAGGTCTTTCTTACCCTTCTAGACAGGACTGCGCTCTGTGGAAGAGCTGCATAAATCTCAGGACTGGATGGAGATCAAATACAAATCCTTTGGAAGGTAAAACGGCTTCCATATATGTATTTTATATGAGTATTTGGCACAAGCGCAGCTTTTAGAAGAAGTGTTTGTAAAGTCTCATTTTTTCTTTCTACAGTCCCCTCTGTTAGAGAACATTAAAGTGATTGTAAAGGATCGTTTTTCATTTTTTAAAAATAACAAACAAATCATACTTACCTCCACTATGCACCTCATTTTGCACAGTGTGGCCCCGAACCTCCTCTTCCGGGGTCCCTCTGCAGCTCCTCTCCGCATCAGATAACCGGGTTATCTTGCGGGCGCACTCCCGAGTCCAGCATTTGCTTCCACAGACACGAATGCCGGACTCGGCCCCGCCCCCCACATCATTGGATTTGATTGACAGAAGCGGGAGCCAATGGCTGCATAGGATGCATTAAGGTGAAAAAACACGGAGGGTTTACAACCCCTTTAAGCTCCCCAATGTGTATGTGATTTATAAAAAAATACGCTGCCTAATTAATACCTTATTTCTGAGCGCCGCTCACGTGACTGCCCGCTGGTCTCCTCTCCTGATCTGACAGCTGCAGGGGGAGGGGCTGGGTATCCCCCACTGATGTCAGCCAGGAAGAGGAGGAGGAGGAGGAGGAGGAGGAGGAGTGGGTATAGGACTTTTGTTATTATTGATATATACTTGACTCTTGTTATTTACCCCCCCCCTTCTTCATTTGTTATTATTTGGCTATTTTGCGCTGCATTTTTCTAGTTTTGATTTATCTTCAGGTGATTATCCGCAAGTGTTCAGCTGGCATATAATTGGTAATTAATTATTGTGTATTTGCACTGATTGCTCTATTTTTTACAAGATTTTTAACTCATATACGATTTAAAACTCCAAAGAAGGGGTTAAAAACGCCCGTGTTACAGAGCTTCCGAAGCACTTTTTAGGCGCTTCGGAAGCGCCGCCCATTTATCGCAATGAGCAGCGGCATTTTGGGAGCACTATATACAGCGCCCCCAAACCCCCCCCTACAGATGCTGCTTGCAGGACTTCTTCTAACATTCTGCAAGCGCAGCGCCCCGGTGTGAACGCACTCATTGCAATGAAAGGGAGGCAGTTTTCAGGCACTTTACAGGCGATATTTCTAGCGCTAAAACGCCTGAAAACTGCCTCAGTGTGAATGGGGTCTTCTAGTCAGAATAATGCACTTCTCTTTAAACTATTGTTCAAGTCGTCCACAACTTATAATTCATTCTGGAGACATTACCAGACATCTGAGTGACTTCATACAGGTGGTGGGAACATTCCCCAGAATAGCCACAAAGGCAGCTCAGTCCCAAAAAAAACGCTTGTGGGTTTTCCCCTCAACCACTAGAACTGAAGAAGCCACGTGGATGAGAACCAACCCCTCCCCAACCTGGTTACCTGCTGGTAGATATTCGATGATCCGTCACAGACATTTCCACAACTAATAAATGGCGATTCCCATAATGTGACTTACCTGTCCCCTCTCCAGATACAGCTGTACAAACTCCTTCCAGCTGATCTCCTTTCCAGTGTCTCTGGAGAAGTAAAACAATGCGAGTGCTGAGACGCCGGCTATGAGGACAGCGAGGCTGCGAAAATCCTTATCGTCCCACGGAAAATCACCCTACGAGAGAAGAATTGTCAGTAATCTGATGTATAAGCTGCGTTCAGTCAACACGGCTCATCAGCCAAAACGCGTCAGTCCGTTTATATCTTTTACTCTCTCTCATATACTAAGAAATGGATTATTGGAGTTTCCGGCTCCATCTTCTGAAATTGTAGTGAACTCATCGATGTAAGAGGGAAGATCTGAGCCAGAGCACCCTTTGTGGTTTTCTGCCCTACACTTGCAGAATGGCAACACTGGTTTGAGCGCGGCACTACTACTTTCTCCTCCTAGAAGCTGCGTTCATCGTCAAGAACAAATCTAACATTAAAGTGAACCTGGCAATTAAAGATCACTTAAAGTAGAATTCCAGGATTGACGTGATTGTAAAGGTTTGTTTTTTTTTTTTTAATAACAAATATGTTATACTTACCTCCTCTATGTAAGGATTTTGCACAGAGTGGTCCCGATCCTCCTCTTCTGGGGTCCCCCAGCGGCACTCCTGGCTCCTCCTCTTCTCGAGTGCCCCCTCAGAGAGACGCTTTTTATGGGGGCACTCGTGTGGGCGTGCTCCCAAGTCCTGCTGCTACATCCACTGACACAGACAGCAGGACTCAGCCCCGCCTCCCGTGTCACTGGATTTGATTGACAGCAGCGGGAGCCACATGGCTCCTGCTGCTATCAATCTATCCAATGAGGACCTGAGCCAGTGGCTGGAGCTGCTTTGCTGTCCCCATCATTGGAACAATCAGGTAAGAAAAAGGGGAGGGGGGTCTGGGGGGCAGCTGCAGCACAAAAGGTTTTTCACCTTAATGCATAGAATGACTGTTAGGGTTTACAACTCCTTTAGAGCCCTTGCACACTGGGGCGGGGGGCGGCGTCAGCGGTAAAACGCCGCTATTATTAGCGGCGTTTTACCGTCGGTATTCGGCCGCTAGCGGGGCGGTTTTACCCCCTGCTAGCGGCTGAGAAAGGGTTAAATACCACCGCAAAGCGCCTCTGCAGAGGCGCATTGCCGGCGGTATAGCCGCGCCGTCCCATTGATTTCAATGGGCAGGAGCGGTAAAGGAGCGGTATACACACGACTCTTTCACCGCTCCGAAGATGCTGCTGGCAGGACTTTTTTTACCGTCCTGCCAGCGCATCGCTCCAGTGTGCAAGCCCTCGAGGCTTTCACACTGGGATGACAGCAGCGGCACTTTCGGGGCGGTTTGCAGGCGCTATTATTAGCGCAATAGCGCCTGCAAACCGCCCCAGTGTGCAAGGGCTCTTAAAGTTTTAGTAAAGTCTCCTGTTCTTGTTCTATAATCCCCTCCGTTAGAGAACATTAAATTCCCCGGTGTATGCGATTTAAACAATATGCTGCCTAATACCTTATTTCCGCTCGGCGCTCACGTGACTGCCCGCTGGTCTCCTCCCTCAAACTGATAGCTGCAGAGGGAGGGACTGGAGCGGCTGTGCTCATCCCCGTCACTGGAACAATCGGGTTCAGGTAAGTAAAAGGGGGGCTCTGGGGGGGGGGAGGGGGGCTGCTACACTACAGAAGAGACATAGAATGCATTGAGATGAAGAACCTCGAAGGTTTACATCCCCTTTAAGGAGTTTGTTGGGGCCAAGTAGTGGGATCTTTGGTTTACCTGCCCGGCCTATAGGAGAATGGCGGCCGGGGCGTGGCATCCTGACTTGACGTCATATGACATCCTGTGAGAACGCACTGCTTTCGCAGCCGCACAATCTGACACCAACTGCAACCACCGGACACAGCCAATGACTGATCAGTGCACCGGCTTTCTGCCAGTACCATGTGACCTCTGTGTCCAATCACAGCAGATCACATGACAATTGTGCAAAACGGACGGCTTCATTTCATGCCATCCATTGTGTACAGTTGTGTTCCTAGCTGTGATTGGTCAATGTGATCACACGGTACAGACAGGGTCAATCACAGCCCAGCTGTTCCATGTGATTAGCTTTGACCAATCACAGCTAATTACAAAAAAATAAATAAATAACACAACATCAATAAAAAATAAAAAACTGAAACGGTTACATTTTTTTCCCTGTACTGTCACCAGTGTTCCTGATCACCACCACACCAGTTATATGATGCCGCTGTACTGCACTGATAGGCGGCACTGACAGGCGGTGTTGAGGCTGCACTGAGAGGCGGTGTTGAGGCTGCACTGACGGCCGGTGCTGAGGCTGCACTGACGGCCGGTGCTGAGGCTGCACTGACGGCCGGTGCTGAGGCTGCACTGACGGCCGGTGCTGAGGCTGCACTGACGGCCGGTGCTGAGGCTGCACTGAGGGGCGGTGCTGAGGCTGCACTGAGGGGCGGTGCTGAGGCTGCACTGAGGGGCGGTGCTGAGGCTGCACTGACGGGCGGTGCTGAGGCTGCACTGACGGCCGGTGCTGAGGCTGCACTGACGGCCGGTGCTGAGGCTGCACTGACGGCCGGTGTAGATGTCCCTTTACCACAAGCTGGTTGTCGGCTCTCTTCTCCTCTCTTCATGTTGTCAGTGTGAGGAAAGGAATGCCGATAACAGGCTTGTGTTCACATCGTAATCAGCGGTCATTGGACACAGCTGATCATGTGGTAAAGGGCCGCTGTGATTGGCCCTTTCCCCTGATCTTTGATCTGAAGGCCGCAGGGGGCGTGTGGGCAGAGCGATCATAGAGGGAGGAAGTCCATGGATGCCCCTCCCACCAAGTAAGCGGGCGCCACTGTAGCTGCCTTTCGGTCATAGCGCAGGCGGATAGGGGTTAAGCAGTCAGTTCCACATGACCTCACACCAGCCATTTACTAGAAGTAATCCTCCTCTCACCGTAAAGGTTGCTCGTGCACGCACAGTCCATGAGTTGGAGGTTCATTCTAACCAAAGAGACCAGAAGACTCGTTGATCTGTTCTATACTGGAAGAATAACCTGGCAGAGCTGTCATTGGCTCATCCTTTGACCTCTTTGGTCTCCATAGTGTACATACAGCAATACAATCTGTGTCTTCCACATAACAGGACTGTCCTCCGATAAATAAATACCTTTGAAATGCGTTGCCACCACGCAGTTTCTTTCTTTTTCTCATCCTTTTTATTGCCGTGGTCATTGCCTTCCTGCGAGCCGTTACCTCTGGCCTTGTCTGTGGAGTGGAAGGAAGGTGGTGGTAAGCCGGCTACACATTAGTAATAATAAATAAGTGCCTATACTGTGTACAATGCTGGAATGATCCGCTTTAAGATTTACTGCTGCTGAGGGGAGAAGAGAGTAAACAGGAATGACACAGACTATGTGGGGAAAACATAAAATGCAGGAGAGGTGACAGGACAAACTCTGCTGACATTTACAAAGAACTTCGGGTGGCGCCCCATGTCCCCAGTCCAGCTGACTCTTGCTATAAAGGGTGCCAACAAGGAAAAAGCTTGTCTCGGCCATAAATGTCCTCTATAACCAAAGAAAGTCCAACTGTCGAACACCAAAAACACAAGCCCAGGAAAGACTCCACCTGGACCATACCATCCCCTGATCGGTTTCACCCTGCCCACAGGGCTTAATCATGACTAAGCCCTGTGGGTGGGGTGAAACACTTTTGGGGGCGTGGCCTGAGTGGAACCATTCTTACCTGGGTTTGTGTTTGGTGTGTGACAGTTGGACTTTCTCTGGTTATGGAGGGAAAACTCAGATGCCGGGGAGAGTTAAACTCACAAGAAGAGCGTCTTCTCTTATCTCCCCGATATTCTCTCCTCTCTCCCTCATCTGTGAACTTCAGCACTGTAAAGCTTCTGTCAGCCTTCCTCTCTAACTGAGCCAAGAAATACAATCAAGGCTGGAAATGCACATATTTTAAAACTACAGAACGTGACATATAGGGGGAGATTTACTAATACCGGAGCACTCCCCGAACCTGGCGCAGCGTTGCATGGTAACCAATCAGTGATAGTAAAGTCTTGTTGTTTATTTAAAAAACAAAACAAACATGTTATACTTACCTGCTCTGTGTAATGGTTTTACACAGAGCAGTCCAGGTCCTCTTCTTCTCCTCAGGTCCCCCTCTGGAGCTTCTGCCCCCTTCCTCCTGCCAGGTGCCCCCCACAGCAAGCAGCTTACTAGGGGGCTCTGTGTGTCCATTCAGACATGGAGCAACAGCTCGGCCCCGCCCCTCTGTTTCCTGACTGGCTCAATGGCTG
Organism: Aquarana catesbeiana; assembly: GCF_042186555.1. NCBI lineage: Eukaryota > Metazoa > Chordata > Amphibia > Anura > Ranidae > Aquarana > Aquarana catesbeiana. The sequence goes on along the minus strand of NC_133334.1, from coordinate 282,803,318 downwards.
TGACTGACAGCAGTGGAAGCCAATGGCTCTCACTGCTCCCAAAAGCCATAAAAGGACTGCGAGTCCCCAGGGAGCTGAGGCTCTCATGGACATCGCTGGATCAAATGGGGGCTCAGGTAAGTATTGGGGGAGGGGGGCTGCTGCACGCAAGTTTTTTAACCTTCATGCATAGAATGCACCTTCTGTCTTTACAATCACTTTAACCACTTGAGCCCGGAAGGATTTACCCCCTTAATGACCTGGCCATTATTGGCGATATGGCACTGCGTCACTTTAACTGACAATTGCGCGGTCGTGTGACGTTGTATCCAAACTAAATTATTGTTCTTTTTTTCCCCACAAATAGAGATTTCTTTTGGTGGGATTTGATCACCTCTGCGGTTTTTATTTTTTGCGCTATAAACAGAAAAAGAGCGACAATTAAAAAAAAAAAAAAAAAAAAACACTATATTTTTTACTCTCTGCTATAATACATAAAAAAAAAAAAAAAAAAAAAAAAAAAAAAAAAACGTATTCATCAGTTTAGGCCAATTTGTATTCTTCTACATATTTTTAGTAAAAAAAAGAAAAGTGCAATAAGCGTATATTGATTGGTTTGCACAAAAGTTATAATGTCTACAAAATAGGGGAAAGATTTAGGGACTTTTTTTTTCTTTTTTTATATTGTTTTAACTGGTAATGGTGGCGATCTGCGATTTTTAGCGGGACTGCGACATTGCGGCGGACAAATCTGCTCCCAAGTGGCACTTTTTGCTGACCAGTGACCCCAATACAGTGCTAAAAAAAAATGCACTGTCACTGTATAAATGACACTGGCAGGGAAGAGGTTAACACTAGGGGGTGATCAAAGGGTTAGGAGTGTTCCCTAGGGAGGTGTTTATAACTGTATGGGGGATGGGCTGGATGGGAGAAGAGAGAGATCGCTGTTCCTGATCACTAGGAAGAGCAGATCTCTCTCTCCTCCCGTTTGTTTACACTGACAGATCCCCATTCCGGCTCTCTTTACCGCGATTGCGGGTGGCCGGCGGACATCGAGGCGGGCGCGCCCGCAAAAGCCAGTGAACGGACCGATGCACCAGTATGTCGTTTCGCGCAGCCGTGCCAACTTGCTGCGGTATAACAGCGGCGGCTGGTCGGCAACTGGTTAAGCTTTGACAATAAAACCTGGAAGCTGATTGGTTTCTATGCCGAGCTGCACCAGATTTTGCACTCTCCAGTTTTAGTACCCTCCCCCCATGGTTTTTGAGAATGAAAAGGGGTGGGGGGGTGGGGGGAAGAGTTCTCAATAAAAGAAGTGACTGCTCTGGGCTTCAACAAAATGGCCGCCTCCAGCAAGAAGTAACTGGAGCAATACTGGAGGCAACTGACAGCTCCCCCTAATGTTGGGGCGGCAGAATTCTGAATGTGGATTGGATGTTATTTGGTTGAAGAATATTCTTTATCAGCCCGTTATGGGGAAAGTTCCCCTCCCCCGATGTCTCCTCTGTCCCCCTCCCCCGATGTCTCATCTCTAATACACAGACATGTATCTGAAGACACGGCGGGCGGCTCTTTGTCCGGCACTTACCTCGCAGTGGTTGGGACCCGAGGAAGGATAACACCGGAGTCGGTCTCCATGAAACGATCCGCCTAGAAAACTAAAAACAGACAGAAGAGCAAAATCACTCATCGATCTTCTGAGGGGAAATTTATCGTAGAATTTTGGGATAAACCCGACTAATCCTAAAACTCTCCCCCCCCCTCCCCCAACTAATCCTAAAACTCTCCCCCCCCCTCCCCCAACTAATCCTAAAACTCTCCCCCCCCCCCTCCCCCAACTAATCCTAAAACTCTCCCCCCCCCCCAAACTAATCCTAAAAAACTCTCCCCCCCCCAACTAATCCTAAAAAACTCTCCCCCCTCCCCCAACTAATCCTAAAAAACTCTCCCCCCTCCCCCAACTAATCCTAAAACTCTCCCCCCCCAATTAATCCTAAAACTCTCCCCCCTCCCCCCCAATTAATCCTAAAACTCTCCCCCCTCCCCCCCAATTAATCCTAAAACTCTCCCCCCTCCCCCCCAACTAATCCTAAAACTCTCCCCCTCCCCCCCAACTAATCCTAAAACTCTCCCCCCCCCCCAACTAATCCTAAAACTCTCCCCCCCTCCCCCAACTAATCCTAAAACTCCCCCCCCCCCTCCCCCAACTAATCCTAAAACTCTCCCCCCCCCCAACTAATCCTAAAACTCTCCCCCCTCCCCCAACTAATCCTAAAACTCTCCCCCCCTCCCCCAACTAATCCTAAAACTCCCCCCCCCCCTCCCCCAACTAATCCTAAAACTCTCCCCCCCCCAACTAATCCTAAAACTCTCCCCCCTCCCCCAACTAATCCTAAAACTCTCCCCCCTCCCCCAACTAATCCTAAAACTCTCCCCCCCCCCAACTAATCCCAAAACTCTCCCCCCTCCCCCAACTAATCCTAAAACTCTCCCCCCCCCCAACTAATCCTAAAACTCTCCCCCCCCCCAACTAATCCTAAAACTCTCCCCCCCCCCCAACTAATCCTAAAACTCTCCCCCCCCCCCCAACTAATCCTAAAACTCTCCCCCCTCCCCCAACTAATCCTAAAACTCTCCCCCCCTCCCCCAACTAATCCTAAAACTCTCCCCCCCCCCTCCCCCAACTAATCCCAAAACTCTCCCCCCCCCCAAACTAATCCTAAAACTCTCCCCTCCCCCCCAACTAATCCTAAAACTCTCCCCCCCCCCCCCCTCCTAACACCCTCTGCCGACTCACCTGTGTAAGAAAGGTGTGTGCACTTACCTGTTTTCAGCCCCTCCCGTCATGTGATCTCCCCTGTGTCAGTGACCCACAGCTGCAGGGGAGGGGGGAAGAAGCTCTGACAATGGATGGGCTATTAAAGCCTATGGGTGACGTCACAAACTTTACCAGCCGTAGTCTCTCCTCTCCCCTGCAGCTGCCGCCCGGGATCACATGACCAGACCGGAGCACCCTGAGATGAGGTAAGTACATATATTCTTCTTACATAGATTAGTCGGCAGAGGAATTAGGAGGGAGGAGAGGTTTAGGATTAGTGTTGGATGGAGGGGGGGAGGAATGAGACCCCCTGTCAGGTATTTATTGCTGTCCGTGTCCCCTCCGGGGGAGATTCCCCCCTCTCCGTGTCCCCGATGGGGAGAGATTCCTCCTCTCCGTGTCCCCGATGGGGAGAGATTCCCCCTCTCCGTGTCCCCGATGGGGAGAGATTCCTCCTCTCCGTGTCCCCGATGGGGAGATTCCCCCCCCCTCTCCGTGTCCCCGATGGGGAGATTCCCCCCCCCTCTCCGTGTCCCCGATGGGGAGATTCCCCCTCTCCGTGTCCCCCGATGGAGAGATTCCCCCCTCTCCGTGTCCCCGATGGGGAGATTCCCCCCTCTCCGTGTCCCCGATGGGGAGATTCCTCCTCTCCGTGTCCCCGATGGGGAGAGATTCCTCCTCTCCGTGTCCCCGATGGGGAGAGATTCCTCCTCTCCGTGTCCCCGATGGGGAGAGATTCCTCCTCTCCGTGTCCCCGATGGGGAGATTCCCCCCTCTCCGTGTCCCCGATGGGGAGATTCCCCCTCTACGTGTCCCCGATGGGGAGATTCCCCCCTCTCCGTGTCCTCGATGGGGAGATTCCCCCCTCTCCGTGTCCCCGATGGAGAGATTCCCCCCTCTCCGTGTCCCCGATGGAGAGATTCCCCCCTCTCCGTGTCCCCGATGGAGAGATTCCCCCCTCTCCGTGTCCCCGATGGGGAGATTCCCCCCTCTCCGTGTCCCCGATGGGGAGATTCCCCCCTCTCCGTGTCCCCGATGGGGAGATTCCCCCCTCTCCGTGTCCCCGATGGGGAGATTCCTCCTCTCCGTGTCCCCGATGGGGAGAGATTCCTCCTCTCCGTGTCCCCGATGGGGAGAGATTCCTCCTCTCCGTGTCCCCGATGGGGAGATTCCCCCCTCTCCGTGTCCCCGATGGAGAGATTCCCCCCTCTCCGTGTCCCCGATGGAGAGATTCCCCCCCTCTCCGTGTCCCCGATGGGGAGATTCCTCCCTCTCCGTGTCCCCGATGGGGAGATTCCCCCCTCTCCGTGTCCCCGATGGGGAGATTCCTCCTCTCCGTGTCCCCGATGGGGAGATTCCTCCTCTCCGTGTCCCCGATGGGGAGATTCCTCCTCTCCGTGTCCCCGATGGGGAGATTCCTCCTCTCCGTGTCCCCGATGGGGAGATTCCTCCTCTCCGTGTCCCCGATGGGGAGATTCCTCCTCTCCGTGTCCCCGATGGAGAGATTCCCCCCTCTCCGTGTCCCCGATGGGGAGATTCCCCCCTCTCCGTGTCCCCGATGGGGAGATTCCCCCCTCTCCGTGTCCCCGATGGGGAGATTCCCCCCTCTCCGTGTCCCCGATGGGGAGATTCCCCCCCTCTCCGTGTCCCCGATGGGGAGATTCCCCCCTCTCCGTGTCCCCGATGGGGAGATTCCCCCCTCTCCGTGTCCCCGATGGGGAGATTCCCCCCTCTCCGTGTCCCCGATGGGGAGATTCCTCCTCTCCGTGTCCCCGATGGGGAGATTCCCCCCTCTCCGTGTCCCCGATGGGGAGATTCCTCCTCTCCGTGTCCCCGATGGGGAGATTCCTCCTCTCCGTGTCCCCGATGGGGAGATTCCCCCCTCTCCGTGTCCCCGATGGGGAGATTCCTCCTCTCCGTGTCCCCGATGGGGAGATTCCTCCCTCTCCGTGTCCCCGATGGGGAGATTCCTCCTCTCCGTGTCCCCGATGGGGAGATTCCTCCCTCTCCGTGTCCCCGATGGGGAGATTCCCCCCTCTCCGTGTCCCCGATGGGGAGATTCCCCCCTCTCCGTGTCCCCGATGGGGAGATTCCCCCCTCTCCGTGTCCCCGATGGGGAGATTCCCCCCTCTCCGTGTCCCCGGGGATTCTCATCACAGCCGGTGACCCAAATACATCCCACTCCGACCTCCATCATAAATCACATCACATGTGGAGAAGACCGGACAGTTGTCACCAGTCGGGGGATCTTTCATTGGGGACAACCTCACTGTGGAGACATTTCCTTCTACTTCCTGTTGTGTCCCCAGGACAGGAAGTGAGGGGGAATCTCCCTGAGGGGGACACCAGGAGGATAACAATGAAAAGTTCTGATGGAGAAGAATGTCCTCCTCACCTGATGGGCCCCAACTCCGCACACCGGGCCCCTCCACCACACCGAGCCGCAGCACCTCCGCACCGAGCCGGCCAGGAGCCTCCCGAGCCCCGCACTCATCTTCCTTCCCGGGGCTGAGGCAATGTCACTGACACCGCTCCAGGCCTGTCCACCGCCGCTGCCTGACAACTTCCATCCAATCACAACGCAGAACTTCGCACAGGCACTGACAAGGACACCCCGACCCGGGGGCCTGGCTGCAGAGTGGAGCTCCACGAATGACAAGAAGCACGTGGCCTCCACTCTATTTCTTTTTTTTTTTTTTTTTTTTCTTACTGAACTTTATTGTGAATATATGTTTCCACTGTCACAGGAAACACGTAACCTCCACAATCTCCACCTTTTTAAAATGAACTTTAATGTAACAAACAAGAACTAGAGAGAAGTACAGGAAGTGGAGGTCACGTGATCTGTGTGTAGAGTGGAGCTCCAGTGTCTGCAGCACATAGTGATCTCTGTTGGGATTTGCAGAAATATAAGAAGAGATTTTTGGGAGGTTTTTGTACTTTCTGGTAAAATGTTAACTTTGTAAACAGGATTTGTTTGTAAAAGTGATTGTTTAACATTTCCTAATGTAGATGTCAGGTGATGATGGAAGTTCATGTTTATGTTGGAAGAAGAATACAATCCATGGCTCTAATCACAATCTCTTCCTACATTTTCAGCAAGTGGGAGGGGTCAAAAAGGAAGGGCGGTGTCAGGTGCCCCCTCATCCTAAAACTGCACCAGTCGCCACTGCCCGGCGGCATTGTACTGAAGACGGGGGGCGCTGTGTACCGAGGATGGAGGGATGCTGTATCAAGGATGGGGGGCACTGTACTGAGGATGGAGGGATGCTGTATCAAGGACAGGGGGCGCTGTACCGAGGATGGGGGGGGGGGGGGCGCTGTACTGAGGATGGAGGGATGCTGTATCAAGGACAGGGGGCGCTGTACCGAGGATGGGTGGGCACTGTACCGAGGATGGAGGGATGCTGTATCAAGGATGGGGGGGCGCTGTACCGAGGATGGGTGGGCACTGTACCGAGGATGGAGGGATGCTGTATCAAGGATGGGGGGTACTGTACCGAGGATGGAGGGATGCTGTATCAAGGATGGGGGGCGCTGTACCGAGGATGGGGGGGGGGCTGTACCGAGGATGGAGGGATACTGTATCAAGGATAGGGGGCGCTGTACCGAGGATGGGTAGGCACTGTACCGAGGATGGAGGGATGCTGTATCAAGGATGGGGGGTACTGTACCAAGGATGGGGGGGGCGCTGTACCGAGGATGGGTGGGCACTGTACCGAGGATGGAGGGATGCTGTATCAAGGACAGGGGGCGCTGTACCGAGGATGTGGGGGGGCGCTGTACCGAGGATGGAGGGATGCTGTACCATGGACGGGGGGTGCTGTATCGAGGAAGGGCTGTGCGGTACAGAGGACGGGGGGCGCTGTAGGCAAAGCGATGTTCTGGTACGTCGCTGCCTACTCCCAGGTTTAGGGCGCGCATGTTCACCGCCTCCCTCTGTGATTGGACACAGCGTCCCGGCCAATGATTCACACCCGGGACCAGCTGATAAGCTGAGTCCAATCACAGCCCAGAGCTCTGTGTTGCGTTGTGTACAGAGGATGTGATCTGTCAGAGATCATTAATATAAAGCAGCACACTGTAGACAATACACCGAGTTAGGGAACATATTTAACCTCTTCATCACCCGAGATGTTACCCCTTCCCAGCCAGTGTCATGTTTCTAGCACTGATCACTCTATAGGCTCATACACACTATAAGAAAATCGGGTGAACATTTTCCCAAATTCCCAAAGGGACAAACTCCCATAAAGAAGTCCCCGATCTCCGCCATTTGTAGTATAAAACAAATAAAAAAAATTAAAATTCCAGTACATATCCCAAAGTTTGTAGGCGCCTTAACTTTCACACACACCAATCAATAAATGCTTATTTTGTATCAAAAACAGAATACATTTAGGACAAAATTTATGAATCAAATTTTTTTTTTTTTTTTTACAGGGAATAGATTTTAAAATTGAAGTCTACAAATGAGCAGACTGAGAACGTTGTATGAATTGTTTAGATTTTATTTGCAGTTTATTAATACATTATTTCTATTACAGACAAAATCTTATGGCGGTGCCGGCCAGTGGGACATCAGTGACATCATCCGCCGCACCCTCTCCAGTGCCGATCCCACGTAAGGGGGGATATGATCTCCATATATAAATATATAAGGGGGGATATGATCTCCATATATAAATACATAAGGGGGGATATGATCTCCATGTATAAATACATAAGGGGGGATATGATCTCCATGTATAAATATATAAGGGGGGATATGATCTCCATATATAAATACATAAGGGGGGATATGATCTCCATGTATAAATACATAAGGGGGGATATGATCTCCATGTATAAATACATAAGGGGGGGATATGATCTCCATATATAAATACATAAGGGGGGATATGATCTCCATGTATAAATACATAAGGGGGGATATGATCTCCATGTATAAATATATAAGGGGGGATATGATCTCCATGTATAAATATATAAGGGGGGGGATATGATCACCATATATAAATATATAAGGGGGGATATGATCTCCATGTATAAATATATAAGGGGGGATATGATCTCAATGTATAAATATATAAGGGGGGATATGATCTCCATGTATAAATATATAAGGGGGATATGATCTCCATGTATAAATACATAAGGGGGGATATGATCTCCATGTATAAATACATAAGAGGGGGGATATGATCACCATAAAAAAATATATAAGGGGGGATATGATCTCCATGTATAAATATATAAGGGGGGGGATATGATCACCATATATAAATATATAAGGGGGGATATGATCTCCATGTATAAATACATAAGGGGGGATATGATCTCCATGTATAAATATATAAGGGGGGGATATGATCACCATATATAAATATATAAGGGGGGATATGATCTCCATGTATAAATATATAAGGGGGGGATATGATCACCATATATAAATATATAAGGGGGGATATGATCTCCATATATAAATACATAAGGGGGGATATGATCTCCATGTATAAATATATAAGGGGGGGATATGATCACCATATATAAATATATAAGGGGGGATATGATCTCCATGTATAAATATATAAGGGGGGGATATGATCACCATATATAAATATATAAGGGGGGATATGATCTCCATGTATAAATATATAAGGGGGATATGATCTCCATGTATAAATATATAAGGGGGATATGATCACCATGTAGAAATACATAAGGGGGGATATGATCTCCATGTATAAATACATAAGGGGGGGGATATGATCTCCATGTATAAATACATAAAGGGGGATATGGTCTCCATGTATAAATACATAAGGGGGTCCAAATAGTGAACTTGGAGTTGAGTTATTCACTTTAAGGTCATCACAGAGGACAAGGCGGCACTCTTTACGTCTAGAGGAAAAGAGATTTCCTCTCCAAATACGGAAAGGTTTCTTCACAGTAAGAGCTGTGAAAATGTGGAATAGACTCCCTCCAGAGGTGGTTTTGGCCAGCTCAGTAGATTGCTTTAAGAAAGGCCTGGATACTTTCCTAAATGTACAAAATATAACTGGGTACTGACATTTAGAGGTAAAGTTGATCCGGGGAAAATCCAATTGCCTCTCTGGGATCAGGAAGGAATTTTTTTCCCCTGCTGTAGAAAATTGGATCATGCTTTTCTGGGGGGTTTTTCACCTTCGTCTGGATCAACTGTGTATATGGGATTGTATGAGATTATATATATATATATATATTTTTTTTTTTTTTTAATGGTTGAATTTGATGGACTGGTGTCTTTTTTCAACCTGACTATGTAACTATGTGGAAGAAGGTGATCTGGTCAGATGAGACCAAAATTGATCTTTTTGGCCTAAAAAGTAAAACGCTATGTGTGGGGAAAACTAACACTGCACATCATCCTGAACACACCATCCCCACTGTGAAACATGGTGGTGGCAGCTTCATGTGGTGGGGATGCTTTTCTTCAGCAGGGACAGGGAAGCTGGTCAGAGTTGATGGGAAGATGGATGGAGACAAATACAGGACAATCTTAGAAGAAAACCTGTTAGAGTCTACAAAAGACTTGAGACTGGGGCGGAGGTTCACCTTCCAGCAGGACAACGACCCGAAACATCCAGCCAGAGCTACAATGGAATGGTTTAGATCAAAGCATATTCATGTGTTAGAATGGCCCAGTCACAGTCCAGACCTAAATCACATTGAGAATCTGTGGTAAGACTTGAAAATTGCTGTTCACAGACGCTCTCCATCCAATCTGACAGAGCTTGAGATATTTTACAAAGAAGAATGGGCAGAAATGTCCTCTCTAGATGTGCAAAGCTGGTAGAGACATCCCCAAAAAGACTTGTAGAGAAAGGGGGTTCTACAAAGTATTGACTCCGGGGGGCGCCATACAAATGCCCCCCCCCCCCCCCCACACTTTTCACATATTTATTTGTATCATTTATTATTTTCCTTCCACTTCACAATTATGTGACACTTTGTGTTGGTCTATCACATAAAATCCCAATAAAATACATTTACGTTTTTGGTTGTAACATGAGAAAATGTGGGGAATTTCAAGGGGTATGAATACTTTTTCAAGGCACTGTATGCAGAGGCACATTCAGCCAAACTGATTATTCAATGTTCTCATACACCTTTCACCCAAGATTCACACATTTTTATTTAAGTTGGGAAAATGTATAAATATTGAAGGAAAACATGAATAAATAGACCCTTCAGGGCTCATTCACACTCAGAGATTGTAAAGTCTTGTATTATTTTCTATAATAACAAAAGACATTTTATACTTCCCTCCTCTGTTGCAGTGGATTTGCACAGAGCATCCCGGATCCTCCTCTTCTCGGGTCCCTCTTCTGTGCTCCTGCCCCCCCGTTGAGTGCCCCCCACAACAAGCAGCTTGCTATGGGGGCGCCCGAGCCGCAGCTCCATGAATTCTCCAAAGGAATGGGCCATTCAGGCCTTTTGATGGATCCCAGTTTAGAAATCCGGCCCGCCACCCACATGAACTCCATGCCGGGATAAAAGTCAGAGCTGCCATTCCTATCTGTGACATAAAAGTTCTATATTTTACATATCATTTGAATCTATATTTGGATGGAATGCACAGACGCCAGGCGCGACACCGGCAATAAAAAAAACGGAGAAATCTGCGTTTATAGAAAAACAATCTTTACTGCAGTGAGATGTTTCCGGATGAGTCAGAGTGCAGTTCAGGAGAAGCAATTATCCGATCTACATATACAGCATATTTATATATTTACACAATCATCCAGTCCACATTTTTAGTATTTTCTTTGTTTTCTTACAAAAATAAGAAGAGTTGAAACGCCTCAGGTCTGGAGGGGACTGGGAAATTGTTGCCCCGCAACAAGCAGTCGGCTGCCCCAGTCCTAAGGGGTTAAAGCTCCTTCGGCTCGCCCCCGCACTTCTCCTTATTAAGGTCTCTTGTGCCCATAATGCAATAGGTTAGTAGAGTTTCCTAGTGATGCATGGAAGGGGAGTGAAGGTCATGGGGTCAATACAAGAGGATTATGGTTACTTAGCGATCGCCCATCTAAAAAGGAGTCTACCGCCGAAAGGGAATTCTGGGAGAGTAAATTGTTGGTTCTCACATGCAAAAGGGATAAAATTCCAAGCTTGGAAGCAGAATGTGAGCGTTTTGGTGACCTCCCTTGTGCGCCAACACACTAAAAGGTGCCACACATACCCCAGCACTTGAACATGCAATTCAGATAATATTGGGAATAGTCCAGACTACGGCTTTTCTAATGCTAAGTACATGAAGGCATTTTTAAGAATTTAATAATTTAAGAACTAGCATGGAAGTGCGCTAGGCTGAGGTGAGGAGAAGAGGATTAAAAGGGTCTTAAGAGAAGAGAGACGAGGAAGAACATACTTTGAGGGCATCTAGCCACTTCTTCATAATTAGTGCTAGAGACGTTCATGTAGGGTCACACTGCTACCGACACTCTGGATCAGGGAACTTCAAACTATGGCCCTCCAGCTGTTGGAGGACTACTCATCCCATGAGGCATTGTAAAACTCTAACATTCACAGACATGACTAGGCATGATGGGAATGGAAGATCCTGAACTGGAGGGCCATAGTTTGAAGACCCCTGCTCTGGATCATAGCAGCTTCAAAAACCTCTCTAGCACTAGCCCTGAAGAACTGGGTAGGTGTGACACGAAACGCGTCAAGACCGAAATGGTCTTTCCCCCCCCCTTTGTTTCTCCTCCCTCTAGAACCAAAACCTAGGGACCCCTCTGCCAAAGCACCTGAAAGACCTACCTTTTCTCCCTCATACCCAAGCTACTTACCCTGAAGCCCTCTATGCACCCTTCATCTCCAGTCCATCTTTGGGTTAGATCTCGAATTAGAAAGAAGAAATGCCCCATTGGGACTTTAAACGCAGCTTGGAATACATCACACATTTGTTAGTAGGAAAAGAATAGACTTTTTTTTTTTTTCTTTTGTTTGTACAAAAATAAATAAAATGAATAAATCTTAAAATCTCCATGTGAAATACTAAAAACTTACATGGTAGCTCTGACAAAGCCAAAAAAACAGGATCCCCCATATTGGAATAATTCATGCATCCAAGAACATGACGATCATAAAAAAAAAAAAAGCATATAAAACAGTCCCAACATGTTTCACTCATTCCAAACCAAGATCTTCTTCAGGGGATTACTAAAGAAGGTACATACATAGCTCACATTTCGCAGTCCAAGCACACATAAAGTATAGAGGATAAAGCAATAACAAGATTAAAAGTAACATCAAAAAGGATATAAACGTATAGGAAAATCACATTGTATGCATTTTTTATGATTGTCATGTCTTCTTGGATGGATGAATTATTCCAATATGGGGGGAGGGGGTCATGTTTTTGGCTTTCAGAGCTACCATGTAGGTTTTCATTATTTCACATGATGATTTCAAGAATTTTTTGTATAAGTATATTCTTTTCATATTAATAAAATGTGTGGTACATTCCAAGCTGCATTAAAGTCCCAAAGAGGCATTTCTTCTCTGGAAAATGTGTTATTTGGGGACGAGCAGATGATAGTCTTATGCCTGTATTGGGTTAGATCTGTAATGATCTGTTTGGAAGATGGGGGTTGGTTCGGGGTTATTAGGCTGAGCTGCATGCTAAATGCTTAGTAGGCGTCTCCCCCTTAGAATGCTCTTCCATAACAATTACAAGGTACCATCAAACATCCTCCGGTGTACTCAACCTTAGAGGCATCTTCAGGACAACAGCTTGGTCAACCAAGTTGCAGATATTTGAAAGTTCCTCATTTGCCGTTCACCTGCACATCGGTTATGAATGTGGACTGCGACATGAGATCCGGTCAGTGTCTTCCATCCACCAAAAGTCAATGAGCATTCTGTTCTCCTGGAAGCCGATGACGGAAAGATTCCAACAAAGTGAGGAACACAGAAGCAGCTACAGAAGTTCTTATGACATCACATATTTTAGGTGGAGGAAGGTGCTGTGTGTGAGAGATCCAGTGATCCAGCTAGATCCCTGCCGATTCCACACACAGGTGAAAAGTCATCCCATTTCATAAGATTACCGTCAGACAGAAGATACAGAACATTACAGCCTGATCAAAGTGAAGGTTCCGGGTTGCACATTGCTCCAATACTGTTAAAGCAGAGGTAGGCAACCATGGCCCCCCAGCTGTGGTGAAACTACAAATCCCATCATTCCCCTGCCTCTAGGAGTGCCTTATGGGACTTGTAGTTCCATAACAGCTGGAGTGCCAAAGTAGCCTACCCCTGTGTTAAAGTGGACCTGTATTCCTTGATATGCTGTAGAGGTAGGCAGGAAAAGTAAAAGGTTGTAGGGTATATTGTAAGGCTAATGTTAATCACTGGCTCCAAGACCATTAAACCAACTCCCTGTGCTAGCTACACCTTCGGAGTAAATCTTTGGGTCAGAATCATGGGGACTGTCTGGCCGTTATAGTCATCCTCTGGCTTTAGGATTTTTTGGAGTACCGACACGGAACAGACATTCAGATCAGGAAGGTCAGAGCAGGTCTCCATTAGGTTTCATTTTACTCTTCACCTCTTTTGCATATGGAAGGTTATGGAGGATCTTGGTGATAATTACAGTAATATTCCGAGGTGATGAACGGCCGATGAGTCAGTCACAACTAACTCTTTATAATCTGATTTGCTGCCATAACAATAATAGATCAGAGTCGGCCTTCAACAGATCACTTCCAAAATACAGTAAAACCTTCTTCATTGATGGAGCCAAACAGAGCCACCTACCTCCCCTCTCTCCTTCACAGCATTAGATTGGTATCTACATTACAAGTGGTCTTTGATCAACAGCAACACTCCAAAAACTTTAGAGAGGACCTGTCATGAAAGAGCCAAGTCTGTGCTCACACCATGGCCTCAATAAGAAAAGGCCAATGCATTTACCTCTAAAAGTACAAGATATCGGTCAGATCTCCCAAGAGGGTGCACAAACCGGTTTTAAAAGTCTACATCTACCCCACACAGGTTTATAATGCCGGGGCCCATATGTAAAGCACATATGTAAATACAAATCAAGGAATGATCTTTCCTCTTTAAAAACAGTAAGCACGCCCAACAGCATGAAAGGTCCTCTTTACAAAAAGGTCCATACACTTAAAAAAGCTGATCCTTCCATTTTGCAGACATTTTTGAGAGTTGTGTCACCCACTGGTCAGTTATACCTTTTCAGTAACCACAGCTGTGAGAACGCCCAACCCCCCTCCTCAATGGCTGTCACCCTTTGTAAAGGGCCTGCAGTTGTCAGTGCCCCCTTTCTTTATTACAACTGGGGAAGTGCAGCAGGAGGAGTAAGACTCACTTGCTTGGTTTTGCAATGACTGTAGAGGGGAGATCTCTCCATTTCAGTTACTAAAAGATACAGGTAACCAGTGGGTCCGGAAGCTTTCCAGTGACAGGTAACCAGTGGGGCCGGAAGCTTACCAGTGACAGGTAACCAGTGGGGCCGGAAGCTTACCAGTGACAGGTAACCAGTAGGTCGGGAAGCTTTCCAGTGACAGGTAACCAGTAGGTCCGGAAGCTTTCCACTGACAGGTAACCAGTATGAAAGTTTACCAGTGTGCACGAACTACTGACAATAGTGTTGGGTATACGCAACTATTAAAGCAACCAGTCTGCCCTCTATGCAGAGATGTCCAGGGTAAGTGGCCATGGTAGGTGGCCAAGGTAAGTGCTAAAGCCCTGGGATGGCCCCCAGAAGATTTGGTGATTATCTGCCAGTCCCAGAGTGCAGTCCCGTTCAGTAACATACGTATCTGCATTGCCTGGTGTAGATGGGGTTATGACATATTCTGCCCCCATGTGACCCTAGAGCAGGGGGGGATGGGTGGAGGATGTAAGTTGCTGGGTGGATTTTTGGCAGGGAAAGTGCAGCATAGATCACAGTTTCTTAACTGTCCGATACTGAGGATGGGAGGTCCCCACGTAGGGCCGGGTGTTCAGGATGTCCACACTCTTCCGGCTGGAGCACACCACATCACGGATGAAGCTGGAGCAGTCCAAGCACACGTCCTTCAGAGTGGAACCCTGAGCATAGATTTGGGGGAACTGGCCCTCTACATTCTTCCAGGACAGACCACCACAGGACCTGAAGAAAGAGACGGAATATTGTTAGAGTCAGGCCACCAAAACGGACATTTCTGCTCAATCTGCAGTTGTAAGTAAGTTGTAGATCAGATTTAGTCTCGTTAAAAAGGGACTTTGTTCCTCAAAAAACTAAATCAGAAAGGTCAGTAAAAGAAAGTTTATAGTCACTGCTCTACAGATGCCTGAAGAATCCTCACACACCCGAGTCCCCCCTCCCTGTGCTCTGCTCCGTACTGACATAGAAACCAACCGATGGAACCACAGTGCAAGGTGGAGACCACACATCTGACACACCCGGACAGTGTCAGACATCTATAGAGCAGCTATAGGGCTCAGAAACAAGCTTTTAGAAAAGGGCAACAGGACAGGCAAATATAAACCTGGGCAGCACAGCGGCTTAGAGGTTAGCACAGCTGCCTTGCAGCACCGGGGCCCCTAGGTTGAATCCCAGCCAGGACTTACATGGAGTTGTTCTCCCTGTGCTTGCCTAGGTTGGACGGATATTGGGGTGCCCTGTACATAAAAAGTTGCTTTTAGTAAATTCAACAGCATTAATTATTTCATATTTAAGAAGGTGAAAACTGGCTACAAAATTAAATTGGAAGGTCGTTGGTAATAAGAGTAAATAGATATAACCTGAATAACTAGACCAGATATCAACTAGATGGACTGGTGTCTTTTTTTCATGTAACTATATCAACGTTTTACCAGGATTTTCCTTTAAAATTTCAAGCTAGATTTCTGTACTTTCTATCCAATCTCCACAACAATATTTTGTTACTTCTCCTCCCACGGAGAACCACGCTATACTCACTGGAAGGCGTCCTTCTTTTTGTGGGTGTGTCCAGTTGTGCCGAGTACACCTGATTGGCTTTCAAACCCCACACTGTAGACTGGAATGTGCCCCAACTTTTTGGCGGGAAGCTTCATCTGGAGAAAGAATCAATGACAGTTATTTTAAATCAATGACAGTCCTAATTACAACTTATAATTATAAGTTCACCTTTTCACAACAAGAACAAAAAAAAAAAAAAAAAAAAAAAAAATATTATGACCAACCCTCCCCCCCACACAGAACGGTCGGATCAGGACATATCCAATTGACCAACGCAGTCACATGCCAGCACTGACCAATCAGGATCACTCTGATCCGTCCCGGGGAGTATGGTGTTGGTTCACCTTTTCATGCTTTCTGAAAAGGTGAACCAACTAGTAGAATTTCAGTTAAAGTTTTTGCTTTAATCACTTCCTTCAAGGTTTTGTGCTGCTTGGAAGAGAATCGCTGGCTGAAGTGATCTGAGTGGTTAATTAGCCACTTGATAACTTCTGCGGGTGGCAGAAGGGGGTCCCACCCTCCTCCTGTCGCCACCGCTGCCTCTCCAGGGCTTTCCGGTCCCATCGTGGAGGTCGGGAGCAATGGCCGCCCTGTACAGAGAGAGGAACTGACGTCATTCCCCTCTCTTTGTAACCCTGGAAACCGGGTTGTGTTGGTCTATCACATAAAAATACATTTACGTTTTTGGTTGGAACATCATTACAATCTGTGGAAAACTTCAAGGGGTATGAATACATTTTCGAGGCAATGGAAGTAATTTTCTAGCAAAAAAAAAAAAAAAAAAAAAGGAGATTTTTACATGTAGGAGCGAAGTGTCAGAATAGGCCTGGGAAGGAGGTAGTTGGGAACCTCTGTTAGATCTTCTTTTTAGATTTGGATAGCCGGGTCAAATCAATGTTCATTTTCTGCAAGTCCCCCACTAGAGACCATGGACCCCGGCAGAGATATCCCTCCACTAGAGTCCATGGGACCCGGCAGAGATATCCCCCCACTAGAGTCCATGGGACCCGGCAGAGATATCCCCCCACTAGAGTCCATGGGACCCGGCAGAGATATCCCCCCACTAGAGCCCATGGGACCCGGCAGAGATATCCCCCCACTAGAGTCCATGGGACCCGGCAGGGATATCCCCCCACTAGAGCCCATGGGACCCGGCAGGGATATCCCCCCACTAGAGCCCATGAGACCCGGCAGAGATATCCCCACCCACTAGAGTCCATGAGACCCGGCAGAGATATCCCCCCACTAGAGCCCATGAGACCCGGCAGAGATATCCCTCCACTAGAGTCCATGGGACCCGGCAGAGATATCCCCCCACTAGAGTCCATGGGACCCGGCAGAGATATCCCCCCACTAGAGTCCATGGGACCCGGCAGAGATATCCCCCCACTAGAGCCCATGGGACCCGGCAGAGATATCCCCCCACTAGAGTCCATGGGACCCGGCAGGGATATCCCCCCACTAGAGCCCATGGGACCCGGCAGGGATATCCCCCCACTAGAGCCCATGAGACCCGGCAGAGATATCCCCACCCACTAGAGTCCATGAGACCCGGCAGAGATATCCCCCCACTAGAGCCCATGGGACCCAGCAGAGATATCCCCCCACTAGAGCCCATGGGACCCAGCAGAGATATCCCCCCACTAGAGTCCATGGGATCCGGCAGAGATATCCCCCCACTAGAGTCCATGGGACCCGGCAGAGATATCCCCCCACTAGAGTCCATGGGACCCGGCAGGGATATCCCCCCCACTAGAGTCCATGGGACCCGGCAGAGATATCCCCCCACTAGAGTCCATGGGACCCGGCAGGGATATCCCCCCCACTAGAGTCCATGAGACCCCCAGCAGACACACCTCCCCACTGCAGCCCAAGAGATACAAGAAACAGACATATTGTTTAAACTGCTGGCCAACTCCACATAGCTGGAATATTTGTATTGGGTGGAGGTGATCAGAGTGAACCTGCAATTTATTTTAACCTTTTAAAAGCAAAAGTGCTGCCTCGGAGCCCCAGAAGAAGTCGGCTATTACCTTTATTATCCAAAAAAAGCCTCTTCTGTGCCCCTCTCTGATTTAGTTTCACTTTGTTACTTGGGCTTGACCTTCCCCAACTAATCCCGGCCTACCACCAGTCCACTGCCCAATAGGAGCGCCCATACTGGCTGCTCAGCCATCTCATTGGACAGTGAGAAGACATTTGGAACAGTTTAGCCATAAAGTCACAGAAAGTCAGATCTCAGAAACACTAAATCAGAGAGGAGCACGGAGGAAGCTTGTTGGCCACTCAACTTATTAGCGGGTATTCTGTGACCTCTGAACTCAGGCTGACCTCTACAAACCTAAAATGATTAAATGCCATTTCATTAGTAAAGGCCGCACAGCTCTCCAGCAATACCCAACATTGCCACCTGGTCAGGACAAGCAGATGGTGTGCAGATCTGTAGACAGGTGAACTATGGTGGGCCCCCGGGTATTGCTGGGCCCAACTGCAGTCACATGATCCCCTATAGCTGCAGTCATTGGAGAGCTCCACCCTAATTATAAAGCAATGGGTGGACCTCTGGCTGATGTCAGGATCAATGGTGGGATGATCGAATGGTGGGATATGCTGAGGATTGTAGTTCCACAGCTGCCAGAGAAATCAAGGTTGGCCATTTTACAAACATCATCCCCCCCCCCCCCCCCGCCCCTGCCCACTAGATATTAAAGCTCACCTTCCCACTGCAAGAGCCACAGGCTGACCTGGAGGGGATGTAAGAGAAAATGAATTCAGAAATCAGAAATCTTCTTCAAATAATCCATGTTGTATAATATTAGTGTTGTATAATACCTCATTCTACCACTAGGGGAGGCCACACAGCATATGGGATTAAATAAAAAAAAAAAAAAAAAAAAAAAAAAAAAAAAAAAAAAACAAAAAACAAAAAACAACATACCTCGAAGCATGCAGAATCCGGTGCAGCTCTGCATAGTAACCAGCAGGGCTGCTGATAAGGGGGTAGTGCCAGTCCTCTGTATGGGGCCCAGGCCAGCAGGGGAATCGGATATGGGCAGTAGAGGGGCTGATCGGTAGAGTGGGGGGGGGGGGGGGGCAATTACAGGACCCCATTCCGAGTGTCTCTCCCTCCCATCAGCTTTCAGCTGCAGCAGGGAGAGACACACAGGGGGTGGGTCCCTGTAATTGCCCCCCCCCCCCCCCTCATCGATCCCCTTCCCTGGCCAGGATTCGATTTCCCCTGCTGCCCGTTGATAATCATTTTTTGGTTTTGTTTTTTTATATAAAATTTTAATAATATTTTTTTTTTGGGATGGGCCCTGCAGGATAGAAATCACGGGGCCCTGTACAGCCTAACAGCAGCCCTGGTAACCAATCCGCTTCCAGGTTTTATCATCAAAGCTGAAGTTAGAAGCCGATTGGTTACTGTGCACAGTTGCCCCGGATTCTGTGTGCCCCCCTCCCCCCCTCTAAAATCTATTATAAAGGAAATGTATAAAATGTATTTTCTCTGGTCAATAGTTGTTCTTGGAGGTGAAATCATATATAATGGGCTGAACAGTCACATTTCTGATCCTTCTACATAAAAAAAACATATAAACATGGAACATTCCCATCCCATATCCCCAACCTCAATACAAGAACAGCAAAAATAAAAGTATGTGTGTAAAGTATTTGTACAATCCTATGGGAGAGAACGATCGGTACTCACCTCTTACAGAACAAACAGTTGGCCGGCCAGGAGAAGAGAGGGAACTTTGATCTGCAACAGCAGCAAACCTGAGAATGAGAACAATCGATGTATGAGGGGGGGTGGGGGGGGGTTGTAGTATTACAGGAGGAAGGAGACAAAGTATTCATATTCTTAGAGGAAATCCAAAATGATTTTTGTACAGATTTTATTTATTATGGTCAGAATTAAAAATCTGCATTTTAATAAAACAGGCAGATAATGAATGTTGTATAGAAATAAATGTTGTGTTCTCTCCTACTGAGCCGACAAAAAACACTAAAGTCTTCTCTTTATGTATCTTAGGCAGATCATAGAATACATGATACCATTTTCTTTCCTGCAACCACAGGTTGTAGGAAAAAGAAAAATACATACATTTTTTTTTAAAAACTCAGTGTTGATGGGGGAATCCCTCCCGTGAAGCTACTGTGTTCTTCCAGTGGGGGTGGGGGGGGAATAGTGATTATTGCTAGCAGCTATATCTACTGTCAATAATCACATCCTACAAATCCAACATGTTGGTTGTACCCAAGTTAAAATCTATGGATCTTTTTTTATTTATTTATTTTTTATTGCATTTTAGTGTAAATATGAGATCTGAAGTCTTTTTGACCCCCCAGATCTCACAATAAAGAGGTCCTGTCATTCTTTTTTCTATTAGGGATGTTTACATTCCTTGTAATAGGAATAAACATAATCCAGTTTTTTTTAAAGGGACAGTGTAAAAATAATAGAAAGGAAAAATAAATAAGACAGAATTCTGAGGATCAGCTGCCAGGCAATTAGCATTTTCAGAAAGTTCGGTAATGGCGGCCTCCTCCTTCCGGCACATTCATATTTACAGTCTGATCAGATATGTACGGTGGTAATGTGCATGTCTTTGTGTACTGTATATAGACATTATTAAAGTGATATGAAACCCAAAAGCACACATTATACTGCAGCTTAACAATTCTTAGATGTGACGGCTGCATTCGGTTTTTTTTCTTAGGCTCTTTCTTCCATTTTTATTTGGTGATCCAGCCAGCAAGTCTGTTTTTCAAAAGCACAAGCTCTCCAGCAGAATGTATCAGTTTACAGGAATGAGACAAACCGTTTACCACTGACAGGGGGCGCTTACAATGGTCAGCTTTTATTTATGCAAAAACTTTATTCCCCCCCCCAAAAAAAAAAAAAAAAAAAAAAAAAAAAAAACACAGTTCCTGTAACTGATTATAAAGTGTGAGCTGGAGTTTGTCTTCAATTTATTAGTATATCTAAATCTGCTAGTCCATCTAACACCACCCCCCCCCCCCCCCCCCCCAGGCTGACAATGCTGCAGTCCAAAAGGTGCCCCCTGTGCTCCTTCATCCAGACACAGGAGGTGTTACTGATCAGATCACCAGGTGAAAACAGAGGGGGAGAAAAGCCTAAAAATAAAGAAAACGAATGCAGCCGCCCCTCTACTGATGTGTAAGCTGCAATAGATGACATTTCTGGTTTTGGCTCCTGCGGCTGATTGGATAATCGCAGTTGCGCTCGGTACCTTCCCCTTCTTCAGGTTGGTGTACAGCTCTTTGCTCTGCAGAAACTTTTCCATCTCGGCCTTCACCAGAACCCGCCGAACGTTTATCACCTCCTCCACCGTGAGCGCCAAAGTGTCCACCGGATGGCTGAACTCCTATAAAAGAACATTCACATGTTTTAATGCAACGCGATAATCGCAACGAGCAAAGATGATTGGATGGTGCAGGAGGCAATAAGAACTTATTAGGGATCGATTGTTTTCTGATCGCTCTGAGATTCTGCAAAATGTTTTCTTATTCTGAAAAAAAAAAAAAAAAATCTGCTTCTTTCTGAAAGAAAAGCTTTTTCCGGCAACATATGAAAAGTGCCCCCAGCAGGCGGCTCGGGGGAGGGATTATAAAAACAGTCGCATTGCCGCTAAACCTGTTCTCTGAATGTTTGGTAAAGAATTTTCACATCTGGGAAAACGCTTTTCCGGCACCATTTTACGTTTTTGAACTCTTTTTTGACGGGTTTAGTTTTTTTGATTAACAGGAAAGAATGAAGGTTTTGTTCATGGAGTGCGGCTTTGATGCAGATTTATACTCTCTGGCACTCAAGTCGCATCAAAGTAGTGCAGGAACCTTTCTGTGTCCAAAGTCGCATGTTAGGGTTAAGGGCAAAGGTTAGCGGTAATCATCAGGGTTAGGTTCTAAACCTAACAATTACCGCTAACCCTAACCTTTAACCTAAACCCCTAACATTTAACCCCCAATATGCCACTTTGGAAACAAAGGTTCCTGCACTACTTTAATTGCCAGAGTGTAAAGTCGCATCAAAGTCGCACTCCATGAAAGGTCATACTTTCCTATTCGCAAAAAAAAAAAAAAAAAAAAAAAAAAAAAAACACACACGTAAAAAACTGACCCTTTACCAAAAGAAAGAAAAAAAAAAAAATCCAAGCACTAATCTGCTCCCTGTACAAAACTGCCCCCTCTAAATTCCCCCCTGCCAGCACAAATCGGTGCCCCCCCCCCCGATCCCACCTGCAAGCTCTAATCCTCCTCCCTCCAAATCCTCCAACACAAGACAAAAAAATAAATAAATTAAAAAATCCCCCCTCCCAGCACAAATCCTCCCCCCAGACTTTCACTCCTTGCACAAATACCCCAAATCCTCCCTACTTCCGAACCCCCCCCCCCCCCCCCCAAAAAAAACCCACCCATCCTAGAACAAAATTCCCTCCTCTTCTACCATATCATCTCTTCTAGCACAAACCACCACCCCCAAAAATCCCCCCTCCTAGCACAAATCATCCTCCCACATCCCTCCTCCCAGCACAAATCCCCCCCAAATTGCCATTCCTAGCACACACCCTTAATCTCCCCTCCTAGAACAATTCTTATCACCTGCCACCTCCAAATTCCCCCCTCCCAACACAAATCCCCCCCCCAACCTCACAGTGCCCAGGGCAGCTGCCCCCCGTCCCGGCCACAAAACACAACTGAAACGCCAGGAAAACAAACAAAAAAAAAATGATAATGTTTTGGGACATTTGCAATGTAAGAATAAGTGATCACTAATACTGTGTGGCCGGTGCTGCCTTCGCACTTCCCATGTACTCCTGTACACTACCGCAGGCATCGAACATCTGGTGCCAAATCTTACAGCTCTCATACCAGGTCGCTCCCTCTCCGCCTTCTCCATTCACAAAACATCTTGTATTTGTTTTACTGAATACAAGGTATTCTGTGATTGGGGGAGGGGAGATCATGGCGTTCAGGCTCCCCCTCATCCAATCACAGAATGCCTTGTAGTCAGTGAGAAGAATAGAGGGCATTTTATGAATGGAGGAGGTGGGAGATCGAGCGACTCGTTATCAGAGCTGTACTCCGGCTGGATTGGTGAATGGCAGTGCTGGATGTTCGGCGCATTCTGTAGTGTAAAAGGGAGCGACAGATTTAGCGAAGGCAGCAGCAGCCGCACAGGAGGCACACATGATTGGCGACATTCTTACCAGCCAGCGGTGCTTGTTGTCGGCGCCGGAGTCGGGTTCCGTCTTCTCCTGTACAGAGCTGAGGGTACTACGGCTGGGGGAGGGGGTCCCACAACTGCCACATCGCGAGTAATTCACTGCCGACAGAACAAAAAGTGCCACGGTTAAAGCTTTTACTCTTTAATAATAAACCTGTATTGACAAAATTATTGCTGCAAAAATGTCCAAAAACACTAAAAAGGCGCTTTTATAATAAAAATAAATAAATTATTATTTAGGCCATTTTCTCTTCAGGTCGAATGTTATACTTCACTAGACTAGATAGTAACATTTATATACACAGCATCTCACAAAAGTGAGAATCCGATCACTCTCCTCAGGACTACAACTCCCATGATTCATAGTGCCACCGCGCATGCGCACCCCTAGCAAGCTGCCTTCCCCACATGGCAGAGGCCGGTCTTAGGGCTTCTACTGCTGTTGACTCAGGCGCTGTCCCATCACCCCCGGGGTCCTCCTCCAGGGGCGCACACACAGGGGCTACACCAGTCCCTGCAAGCAATGGAGTCACCCTTACAATCTGCCCCTTAGTAAAAGAAGGGAAGCTCTGCTGACTTCCCTCATCCAATCAAGTGCAAAAATGTTGTGTTTTTTTTTCCCCTTTTCATGTGATTGGGTATTCTTTGCAAAGTGAAGCTCCTCCTCATTTACTAAACTCTGAAGCAAATGCCCCTGCAGAGTGCGCCATCTATTGGCCTTTAGTAAATCCCCCCAAGGAGGAGGGAGGAGGAGGAGGAGTAAAGCACAAGCATTGTGCAGCACTACAAGGCAGGAAGCAGAGCCTGAGGATGTAATGAAATAATAAAGCCCCCCTCCCCCCCATACACATTGATATATCTTAGGTTTTAAAGCGCCAAAAAATAAATAAATAATAATAATAATAATAATTAAAAAAAAAAACAGTAGAGGAATCAGCAGAGTGAAAACTCAGGGCACTTACAGAAACCTCGATTGGCTCCGTGCGGGACGTTCATGCTCCCCGATCGCGCTCGTGTCTCGGGTTCCTGCGGCTCCGGAGGCTCCCTCGGTGGAGGTTTGTGTCCCATCTCACACTGCAGCCGCGCCAGGTCCTGCTCCGAGAACGAGCGGTCACGTTTAAGAGGCAACGGGGCGCTGATCACCCTCCGCAGCTCAGAGTTGGGGGAATCGTCCTCCTAGAAGACAAAATTGGGGGATTGCTGCGTTGAGACGCCTGCTTCCATCAGAACATTCAGGATCACTGCAACCACCTTCTGAAAAAATCATGATTAGCGATACTCCGCCCTTTCACATCGCCGGGGGAATACATTTTGTTGCAAATCCCTCATCTCAATCCTTGTTCTATATCAGTGGTCTCCAAACTGCAACCCTTTGCTTGTCTTTATCCGGCCCTTCAAATGCTATTCCTCCCACTGACACCAAGGATGGGGCACTATTCCTCCTACTGACACCAATGATGGGACACTATTCCTCCTACTGACACCAATGATGGGACACTATTCCTCCCACTAATGATGGGACACTATTCCTCCCACTGACACCAAGGATGGGGCACTATTCCTCCTACTGACACCAATGATGGGACACTATTCCTCCCACTGACACCAATGATGGGGCACTATTCCTCCCACTGACACCAAGGATGGGGCACTATTCCTCCCACTGACACCAAGGATGGGGCACTATTCCTCCCACTGACACCAAGGATGGGGCACTATTCCTCCCACTGACACCAAGGATGGGGCACTATTCCTCCCACTGACACCAAGGATGGGGCACTATTCCTCCCACTGACACCAAGGATGGGACACTATTCCTCCCACTGACACCAAGGATGGGACACTATTCCTCCCACTGACACCAAGGATGGGACACTATTCCTCCCACTGACACCAAGGATGGGACACTATTCCTCCCACTGACACCAAGGATGGGACACTATTCCTCCCACTGACACCAAGGATGGGACACTATTCCTCCCACTGACACCAAGGATGGGACACTATTCCTCCCACTGACACCAAGGATGGGACACTATTCCTCCCACTGACACCAAGGATGGGACACTATTCCTCCCACTGACACCAATGATGGGACACTATTCCTCCCACTGACACCAATGATGGGACACTATTCCTCCCACTGACACCAATGATGGGACACTATTCCCCCCACTGACACCAAGGATGGGACACTATTCCTCCCACTGACACCAAGGATGGGACACTATTCCTCCCACTGACACCAATGATGGGACACTATTCCTCCCACTGACACCAATGATGGGACACTATTCCTCCCACTGACACCAATGATGGGACACTATTCCTCCCACTGACACCAAGGATGGGACACTATTCCTCCCACTGACACCAATGATGGGACACTATTCCTCCCACTGACACCAATGATGGGGAACTATTCCTCCCACTAATACCAACAATGGGACACTATTCCTCTCCCTGACACCAATGACGGGACACTATTCCTCCCACTGACACCAATGACGGGACACTATTCCTCCCACTGACACCAATGATGGGGCACTATTCCTCCCACTGACACCAATGATGGGGCACTATTCCTCCCACTGACACCAATGATGGGGCACTATTCCTCCCACTGATACCAATGATGAGGCACTATTCCTCTCACTGACACCAATGATGAGGCACTATTCCTCCCACTGACACCAATGACGGGGCACTATTCCTCCCACTGATACCAATGATGAGGCACTATTCCTCCCACTGACACCAATGACGGGGCACTATTCCTCCCACTGACACCAATGACGGGGCACTATTCCTCCCACTGACACCAATGATGGGGCACTATTCCTCCCAGCAATACAAACCAGGATTTCCTTGATATCTTCCCCATAAGCCATGGGTGCTCAGCCTGCGGCCCTCCAGTTATTGCAAAACTACAAGTTCCATGAGGCATTGCAAGGCTGACAGTTACAAGCATGACTCCCAAAGGCAGAGGCATGATGGGACTTGTAGTTTTGTAGCAGGTGGAGGGACACAGATTGAACACCTATGCAATAAGCCTTCAGAGAATCAGAATCCTCAACCCCGAAGGAAGGGCATTTACCTATCTGGCCACTTCCATGCTGTCCTTGACCTGCAACCACCATCATTTTTGTAGCTCACCTCAGACAGATTCATCTCTTCCATCTCAGCCAGCGTGGGGGCTTTTAACAGAACACGAGGACGTGGCCGGGGGGCTACCGGATCTGGATTGGAGAGGTTAATGCAGGATGTTGACTTCTTGTCACTGGAACAAGCATCCACGATACATGGGAGAGACCCAAAGCCTAATAAGATGATGGTAGAGTGTTAGAATAAAGGCGACCCTGAACCCAAAGCAGCACCCAATTAGCATAATCAGAACTTCCTGCAACATGAATATGGGATTATTTCGTGGCAATGAAATGGTTTTGGGTTGTGTGAAGGTATCTCAGAACAAGGAACTTATCCACATGGGACTTTGTTTGCTTCTGAGATGATTTTCCCCACACACAACCCAACATGAATGTCAAAGCAATTCGCTTGATGCAACTCAGAAGCAGCTCCTTCAGTAAATGAAAAACAATTCAAAATACAAACGAAAAAAAAAAACCAAAAACCCCAGCATCCGAGAGGCAGCTGAAATCATTACTGCATTGGGGCTTCTGAGTTTGAAGCGTATCCACACAAGCCCCAACCATGCCACTCATAAGTGCAACTATAAGCCACGGGTCTCTGCTTTAAATATGAACAGGGAACCCCTTATAAACTAGAAGACCAAGAATCACACCTTGGATATCCCACTAAAAAAAAAAAAAAAAAAAAATGGCCATTAATATGGAGTCCCCCTTGTTTGCTACCAACATCCCCCACTCTACTGGAAAGGCTTTCCACTGGATTTTGTACTGTGATGGTGGGATTTTGACCCAATTATGCCAAAAGAATGATTTGTGAGGTCAGGTACTGATGAGAAGACTTGACTCAATCAACATTCAAATTCATTCCAAAGATGTTCAGTAGGGTTGAGGTTAGGGCTCTGGATTTCCTCCATTTTTCTAGGAAGACTTTCCAGAAGACTGGAGTGTGTCTGTGGGAACTTGTGCTCATTTTTAGAGAGATCCGGTGTTTAGTAGGGATGAGGTCAGGGCTCTGTGCAGGACACTAGAGTTCCTCCACGTCAAACAGGTCAAACCATGTCTTTATGGAGCTGGCTCTATTCTCCTGGAAAGGATTCCAACAAAATTTTAAAGTATGTCTATGAATTTATGTCCAATCAGCTGAAGGAACATTTTGCAACCTCACCTACTACGTAACTATGCAAGTACTGATGAGAAGACCTGGCTAACACCTTGGACACATTGGGCACCAGAAAAAAAGACCTGGCTCACCATTGGCATTCCAGTTCATTCCAAAGGTGTTCAGTAGGGTTGAAGTCAGGGCTCTGTGCAGGACACTCGAGTTCCTCCACCAAACTGGTCAAACTATGTATTTATGGAGCTGTCTTTCTACATGGGGGGGCACAATCATGGTGGAATCAAAAAAGGTCTTCAAACTGTTACAAGGTTGGAAGCAAGGAATTGTTCAAAATGTCTCAATGTTCTGTAGCACTAACAGCCATGTTCAGAAGGACTGTTCTCAAACTGTAAGGGTGTCCACATACGTTTGACATTTTGCATAAGATGCACTAAATGACCAGTCAGGAGTATATGTGGCTTTTCCAAAGAGCAAGTCAAACCAAAAATTGATGGTTCAGATAACAGTGCAGTTTGCTTTCAATTGCGGACTTCTAATGGACTCTATTCCCCCATCCCAACCAATCATGACTTCTAATGGACTCTATTCCCCCATCCCAACCAATCATGACTTCTAATGGACTCTATTCCCCCATCCCAACCAATCATGACTTCTGATGGACTCTATTCCCCCATCCCAACCAATCATGACTTCTGATGGACTCTATTCCCCCATCCCAACCAATCATGACTTCTGATGGACTCTAGACCCCCACCCCATCCCAACCAATCATGACTTCTGACGGACTCTAGACCCCCACAACATCCCATCATGACTTTTGATGGACTCTATTCCCCCATTCCAACCAATCATGACTTCTGATGGACTCTAGACCCCCACCACATCATAGGTTTCTGTCCTCCTTCCCTTCCACCATGAAGATTTTTAGGATGTCAAACAATTTTTGATGCATTTTCTACAATATAATAGAAGTCATTAAACCAACAGGGATGGTGTGACCCACCAATAAAAGTGGAGGTGTGCAGGCCAAGGATCTTAAAATGAACCTGATCTAAAATGTTTCTAAAAGAAAAAGCAGTAAGAAAACAGCAAACACATGTACCTGCGTTAGTTTTAAAATGAAGCCCTGTGTGCCTATGGAACCCCCATGGATCTCAGTCCAAGGCTGCACATGGGGCCCTGACTACTGCCAGAGTCTAGATTCATTTGCCCCACCTGGCCATAAGACCGGTTCCCTGTAATTCAGCCTTCAAATGGCTGATCTGCCAGTATCTACTGGTATTTGACAACGACGGGGGGGGGAGTTGGGAGCCGATCTCGACTTGGGGCACCAGCCAAAGGCCCGTGGGCACAGGGGGCACCAAACAGGGCTCCACAGTCACACAGAGATTAATATGAAGACTAACAATGGTACCTGTAGGCACCACACCCCACAGGATACCCACATTTCAGCATGGAGGTTACTTTAGAAACATTTCAGGTCACTTTAAAACAAAAGAGATCTTTCGACCAGAACACTTTATGGTGGACCAACTTCTCTACAATGGAATTCCAGGCAGGCAGAACATATATGAATATACATATGCAATATCTTTGTGGGAACTGCAAAGAATTGAATTTTGTAATCCCCTTTGGTCAGTTCTGTGATCTGGGCACCCCTGCCAGACAGAGCAGCCAGATCATCAATCTCCACTATAGCCGCACAAGACCCCCATCCCTCCCAAACTGTTAATTGGACAATGAATGATAACCACACACCTATAATCATCCCTACACCACATCTGATTGGTTGCTAGTGCTGCCCTCCCTCTAGCTTTCCGATTGCTGCAGTACAGGTAATGCTACTCTGCTGGCTGGAGCAGGAGATCACAGGAACCTGACATCCATATATATTCAAGAATTTAGACTTTTACTACATGTTTTAGGATTTGCTGAATCCTTACCCATGCAGAAGGTCCCAGCCCAGCAGTGCATGGGTTAAATGCGTGTAGGGGGAGGGGAAGGAATAAGTACTAATACCGGATCCCTCACTCCCCCAGTAGCCAGTGCTCTCCTACACTGTGCAATGCTCCAAGCTGTGGGCGGGTCCTCGCCATCTTCCCGTACAATGCAGGACTGTTGATCTTGCACTGTACGTGATGACGTCACAAAAGCTGTGACCGGCTGGGCAGCAAAGTCAAGCAGGAGCCAGGAAAAAGGCAAATGTCTGTACTTATTCCTCCCCCCCAGCCAAACTATACCGTGTGGAGGGAGACCCGCTACATGGCTACTTGGAACAGCAGCCCACAGTTGGACTTTAAGCAGTACATGGAGTTTAGCTTTAAAGGGAACCTTGCACTAAAGAAAGCGAGATCCACTTATTTACCGAGCCCCCCCCCCATTACCGAAGCCCCCCCCCCCCCCACACTTCCCATTATATTGAAAACCTAAAAATATTGTTTTGGAATAGAGATCCCCTCGTAGAGCGATTCAGCATGCCATAGGTTTGGGTTGTGGGTTGACATATCTATCAGCGATGACTAAGCACCAGAGAGTGTGAAACGCGTCAGTTGCTCTTGTACCTCTCTTGTCATGTATGGAATCGATTGTCCAGACATTTCCTTGTCACAGTTATGTGTACAGAGGCGGCACCCACAGCCTTCACTTCAAGGAGGGGGAACCACAAGGCCACCACCTGGAGCGGTAAACTTTTTCTTGACATACTGACCGGCACAGAGGAGACACGCCCTCTTAGACCACTTTACCTTTTTGTCCCCTTTGCCGGGTCTCCACAGGTCGCAACTTCGGCTCTTGTTTAATCTCCTCCAAAATCTTCTCATGGAGACTCCTCTGTTGGAGCGGCAATGGCGGCAGATTCCTACTGGACACCTACAGAGATGAGAAGGCGCCGATGACATCTACAATTCTCATTTAGCGCGAGACGCATTTGGCGAGAGAACAAGAGAAGACCTTACTGGCTTCAGAGGAGGACGAGACCTGATGAAGTCCAGGATTAGCTCATGTGCGTCTTTCTTGACCGTTGGAGGGATGTCTCCCCCTACCTGTCAAGGAACAGAATACATCATTACTTATTGAATCCGTGACAATAAGACCCCTTTCACACTTGGTCCGCCCGTGTGTTAGCGTTAAAGCGTCGCTCGATTTAGCGGTGCTTTAGTGCTGTTTAAGCGGCGCTTTTAAGCCCAAAGAAGGGGTTAAAAACACATTCCTTGCAATGGGCAGGGGTGTTTTCGGAACGATGTATACATCGCTCCTAGACTGCCCCAAAGATGCCATTGCAGGACTTTTTCTAACGCCCCGCCCCGGTGTGAGAGCACTCAGGTTTACACATTCGGACGGCATGGGAGGCGGTTTTCAGGCGATATTTCTAGTGCAAAAAAGCCTGAAAACTGCCTCAGTGTGAAAGGGGTCCAAGACCAGCGACATCAACATTTATGTGTCATTTATGTGTCCAGGGTCCTCACTACCAAATGTGGGTGCAACCAAAAGCCCCCCACTAAGGGCACTTTCACAGAGGTGTTCAGTTCTACAGCAGCCTTAAAAGAGTAACTCCATGTTCGTGGGAAAAAAAAAAAAAATCTAACATATACAATTGCGAACAACTCATATTGTAATTGGATGTTACTAGAAATTCCCTTTTCAATCTGCAGCTGCTGTCATTTTCTGTAATGTGGCCACCTGGAGGCGCTCTGTACACAGATGGTATACAGAACCCCCCCCGAAATGTAATTTCCTGCTTGTGTGATTGGCTCACTGATTTCCCCGAAAGTCTGCACTAAGATAAAAGTCAGATTTTGGGCATCTCCTGCAACACAATTGTCACTTTTAGCGAGATAGTCCCAAAAGGGAAATCTAAAGGAATGCAGACCCTGCCACTTTTCTCATTAGAGCCATGCAGATGCAGCAGCTGATTAAGAATGACAAAGTAATTCCCATTCACATGGACACAGAGAAACACACAGCTATTTCTTCAGAGTAACAAAAGGAAGGAATCTGCTACAAAGTTTGTTACAATCCCTGCAATGTACAGACTGCGTTTCTATGGCGTGAACTGGTCCTTACTAAACCTGGGGCACGCAGGATCTGGTGCAGCTCTGCATAGAAACCAATCAGCTTCTAACCTCAGCTTCTTTAATTAAGCTTTGATAATAAAACCTGGACGCTGATTGGTTACTATGCACAGCTGCACCTGATTTTGCACTCTCCAGTGATAGTAAATCTCTCTCTATGTGTCCAAAGTCACATGACAAGTCACACAAGTGTGAATGGAGCCTTAACATATAATGTACATATCAGACATGTGTGTGTATGAGGCTTCCTCCAATCACTGACCTCACATGTGATAGATGGACTCTGAAGAGAACCTGTCCTGAGAGCAATGCAGGGCCACCAATGCGGATCTCGCAGTCATTTCCCTCATTGCTCTCAGTTGCAGTTTCCTGTAAACATGCACAGAGGAATGTTCGATTAATCTGTCAGTTTGGATAATGCGATGGACATTTCCGGGTACAAACCCTCAGAGAACGGGCACCCCCCCCCCTTGACTCACCATGACCTTGCGTAGCTTGTAGTTGCGTGCCCGGATGTCTTGCATCAGCATCTCAAACGGAGTAAGTTGGTATTCGGTGGGCAGAGAGTTGAAGGTCTTGTCCCGCACCTTCTTCAGCTGCACCCCATGTCGCAGATCTCTCATCAGCTGCACCCACAAACGAGCCTGCAGGGCACAGGACACCACATGTGAGGCGCACAGCACCGAGTACATGGTCCCGCAGACGCAGACGTGCGTCATACATAAAAAATACTGCGTGACGCAGAGCACAGAACAGACAGCAAAACAGAGACCGAGACACGCCAGATGTGGGACAGCGAGATGGCGGGACATGGTGGTGTGCTCAGGACAGACCGCACTCAGCGATGGGTACACCTCCGGCATGTGCTCAGCGATGGGTACACCTCCGACATGTGCTCAGTGATGGGTACACCTCAGTGATGGGTACACCTCCGACATGTGCTCAGCGATGGGTACACCTCAGTGATGGGTACACCTCCGACATGTGCTCAGTGATGGGTACACCTGCAGCATCTGCTCAGTGATGGGTACACCTCCAGCAGGCGCTCACTTCATACTTAGATATGAGGCTGTCATATATCTCACACACTGAGACTCATATACCTGTCTGCTACCTGAGAGCTAGAACACCTGTGCAGGGCCAGCGTGGAGTGACCTTTGGGCGGGATCAAAGGACTGCTATCATAAAATCATTGCATCATAATTATCACATCCTAATAACTGTGATGAGAGGAGTCGGAGCATCAATTACTACTTTATCACTTCTTAATTGTTATCCACATCTTTTATATGCAAGCCAAGCTGGCCAGGAAAACTAGGACTGGGGGCGGGGCAGACGATTACACACAGGTGTGCTGTTGCTGCAGAAAGTTTAGTATTGGGAGCCAATGGGAGCGCCTCTGGCAGGGCTGTAGTTTGCCCCAGTTTCTGTAAAACCCCTTTAACACGGAATGCGCTGGGTGTTAGCACTAAAGTGCCGCTCGTCTTAGCTGCGCTTTTGCGTCACTTTTCGGCCGCTAACGCTAAATGCAAGGCACTTTTAACCCCAAAAAAGGGGTTAAATACTCCCGTTTTGCGGCGCTTTCAAAGTGCAAAAAAAGAAAGGGCTGCCCACTCATTCCAACGGGCAGGGTGTTTTGGGAGGGCTAAATACACCGCTCCCACCCCAAAGATGCTACTTGCAGGACTTTTCGGAATGTCCCGCAAGTGCACCACCCCGGTGTGAAAAGTCACACTTGAATGAATGGAAGGCGGTTTTCAGGCACTTAGCAGAGGCCATTTCCAGCACTAAAACGCCTGAAAACTGCCTCCCATTCATTTGAATGAGGGCTTTCACACCGGGGCGGTGCACTTGTGGGGCGGTAGAAAAAGTCCTGCAAGCAGCATCTTTGGGGCGGTTTGGGAGCGCTGTAAAAAGCCCCTGCTCATTGCAATGAATGGGCATCGCTTCCAAAGCACCTTAAAAAGTGCAGCAAAAAAATGTCTTTTTGGGTTCTTTTCAAGTTCACGTTGTCACAAGACCATAAAAAAAAAAAAGCGACTCGCTAGCTCCCAAAAAGCACCACTTCATTTCAATGGGGACCTGCGTTTTTGTGTACATGTCATTGACCACAATGCTTTGTAGGTTTTTATCTTGGGGTGGGGTGTGATAGGTAGCACCACCTGTCACTCATTGAGATCAATAGGACTTCACCACAACCAGCTCAACACTTGGCTTGCAGTTGCAGTGCGGTCCTGCTATGTAAAAATGACATTCAGCAATTTTAAAAAAAGTTAAAAAAAACCCAAAAAAGTCATCAGGAGACGCCTATCAGTTGCAGCTGTACCGCACTTTGAAAAGCAATCCACCATGGATCACTTTTCAGCCAGCAGTAAGCTGACCGCCTGTCTGAAATGACTTTGAGGCCCCCCGTTCACATTGACTGCAGCTTTGAAATCGTGCAACTTCATCTGAAATCGCAGGATTTCAAAGCCGCGTGCCAGTGCGACTTTGAAGGCTTCATACACAAATGTCTATTCAAGTCGCACCCAAAATCACCAAAAGTAGTACAGGAACTAAACTGATGTGGCAACGCAAAGTCATCATCGCACTGATTTGAACGGTGCGATTGCCGGCAATGGGATGCGACCTGTCAAATCGCATGACTAGTCGCTCCAACTTAAACGGGGGGCTAAAGCTGGATACACACTTTACAACTTTTGGTGTTTGATTTCCTTTAGATTTACCTTCAACTATGTAGTAGAAGGGCCGGCCTGATTGCAATACAAATTTAAAGAGTTTTTAGGTTTGACCTCCTATTATATGGTTTTGGTAAATCTGAAGAAAATTGTATAATGTGTGTCCATCTTTAGAGACCGTCCCATTGGTTGGAAAGTTTGGTCTGTATGAATGTGGAGAGAGAGATAACCCTCCAGGGTTGGTCAGAGGCTCTTTTCCTAGGTGACTGCCTGCCATTGATTTGTACACATCGGAGACACGCAGCGATTACAGCAAGAACCCCCCGATTGCTGCCGGTGGCCACCCCTGCCTGCGGGAGGCGAGGAGGCTGCTGTCCAGATATGGCCATTGTTTGTTGGCATCCTGTTGCTGGACTGCAGATCCAACATCAAGTTGTAAGTCAGCACTCGAGGCTGCAGGTACAATTGCAAGGTAAGTTAGCATCTGATGGGGAGGGAGGTGGGCAGAAGGATAAGTGTTGGATGGATCTCTTATCCTTTAACAATACAGAGAAGTGGTGGAGGGGAAGTGATGAGGTCCTGTAGGGTACCATCTTTCTAAATCAGGGCCAATCAATGCCAAGAGCTCCACCACATCTCCCCATGTTCCAGAGACATTCTCCATCACATCTCACCACGTTCCAGAGACATTCTCCATCACATCTCACCACATTTCAGAGACATTCTCCATCACATCTCCCCATGTTCCAGAGACATTCTCCATCACATCTCACCACGTTCCAGAGACATTCTCCATCACATCTCACCACATTCCAGGGACATTCTCCATCACATCTCACCACGTTCCACAGACATTCTCCATCACATCTCCCCATATTCCAGAGACATTCTCCATCACATCTCCCCATGTTCCAGAGACATTCTCCATCACATCTCACCACGTTCCACAGACATTCTCCATCACATCTCCCCATATTCCAGAGACATTCTCCATCACATCTCACCATGCTCCAGAGACATTCTCCATCACATCTCACCATGTTCCAGAGACATTCTCCATCACATCTCCCCATATTCCAGAGACATTCTCCATCACATCTCACCATGTTCCAGAGACATTCTCCATCACATCTCACCATGTTCCAGAGACATTCTCCATCACATCTCACCACGTTCCAGAGACATTCTCCATCACATCTCCCCATGTTCCAGAGACATTCTCCATCACATCTCACCACGTTCCACAGACATTCTCCATCACATCTCCCCATATTCCAGAGACATTCTCCATCACATCTCACCATGTTCCAGAGGCATTCTCCACCACATCTCTCTATGTTCCAGAGACATTCTCCATCACATCTCCCCATATTCCAGAGACATTCTCCATCACATCTCACCATGTTCCAGAGACATTCTCCATCACATCTCACCATGTTCCAGAGACATTCTCCATCACATCTCACCATGTTCCAGAGGCATTCTCCATCACATCTCACCACGTTCCACAGACATTCTCCATCACATCTCACCATGTTCCAGAGGCATTCTCCACCACATCTCTCTATGTTCCAGAGACATTCTCCATCACATCTCACCACGTTCCAGCCATGAACATCCATCACTCCTCCTTACCCAGTCCGTTTTCTGCAGGTTCTCAAGTCCATCAGGCTCAGCTTCCTCCACCCGCATCTTTATCAGTATCTAGAAGAGCAATATCTGCATTAGCTTTGTGACTACAAAAAGTAAAGAGCCCGGGGTTATTTGAGACTATCAGGTGTTATCTGGAATTATCCCTTGTGATGCTTATATGTCTTTTTAATATGTAATTTAATAAAGATTTATGTATTTTTTTTACACAAATAGTCTGAGTTCTCAACAGCATATTTAAAGTCCCATTTTTGTGGTTTTATTATTTGTCTATCTCCATTTTGGGATGATGCCTATGAGAACATAAATAATACCCATAGATGGTATCCCACCCAGAACAGATTTCAAAAATAGTAAAAGTATACCTTGTTATCTTTATTTGGGGTTATTCTGTGCTATCTGATGTTATTTGGGGTTATCCAGTGTTATCCAGTGTTATCATGGGCTATCATGGTCTATCATGGGCTATCATGGTCTATCATGGGCTATCATGGTCTATCTGGGGAGTCATCCGTTTCCTCTCCATTCCTTTACCTCTTTGGCCTCCCGTATTTTATGAAGGAAAGCTTGAAGCTCCATGGTTTCTGCGAAGAGAGCCCTGCAAACCGCCTGGTAGTGGATTGGCGCCTCCTTGGGCTCTGGAAGGTGGGAGGCGCAGAAGCGCTGGACTGCCGAATAGCTGCGCACCACCCGAGGAGGACCTTCTTCATCCTCATCCTCGGTGCCCTCATAGCCCTCATCTGCCATGGAGCCTTCGGTTTCGCTGGCAGCCATGAGGTCAATGAGTTGCTCCAGTTGGGGGCTAAGCTCTCGCTCCTCGCTCTCATCCAGCCCCCAGTCCAGCGCTCGGTAGATGACAAAACCCAGGCATTGCACCATCTGTGGAAGGAAAGGAATGTTAGATGGGATAACGGCTTGGTGGGCATAGATACAGATATGTTATGACTAAGGCCTTATAGGCTGAAACGCGTCAAGTGACTGCATTTGTTTACTGTGGCTATTCAATAAAATGAAGAAATTTTAAGAGAAACAGCCGGAGTGAGGATCATTTTTTCCACATTACTCTACTCAGCCATTGCCTCTGGATCGAGCATCTGGGAGCTCTGCTATATGTGGTGTATGGGGAGTAGCAATGAACTTTCTCTTTATACCATAGATAGTCTTCTCTGGTTAAAGTGGACCATATTCTAAAATGTAAGATCCACATATGTGGCTGCCCCCCTACCCCCACCCCCTGGTGGCAAAAAAAGAAAATTAATTACAAATGTTCACCTTAAGTCCACGTTCACATTGGGCCAATTTGGCTTGTGGCGTCGCACCGATTCCCAAAAGTAGTTCCTGTACTACTTTTGGCGACTTCGGGGGGGGGGGGGGGGCATTTGAATAGACATCTGTGCAGGAACCCGCCCAGATATCTGACCAATCACCCCCCAAAGTCGGACTGCATTGCCGGGTTGAAATCGATTGAAATCAGTTGAAATTCTAACCCACCTCAGTGTGAACGTCGGCTAATTCTGTGTTCTTCTGTGATTTGGGACCCTCAACTTGCCCAGGATCCCGCAAGAAGACCCACTGATGTCCCATCGCCTAGGTGAACCCCAATGGGAGTCTTTTCTCCCTTCACTTCCTGTCTCAGAGCTAAAACAGGAAGTGAGAGAAAATCCCCCCAAAATGAGAAATCCCAGAACTCGTCTCCCCATTGGTAGATTTCCCTCTATTACTGTTCTGGTGTCAACCCCTAACCTTAAGATTTTTATTTTTATTTTCAATATTATCAATAAACAGGACGGGACGGGGACACCGACAGCAATAACAACCTGACGGGGTCTAATCCAGTCCAAAAAAAAAAAAAAAAAAAAGTTTTGCCTGTACTTCTACTTTAAATTAATATTAATTTGATCATTTTAATTTAATTAATATTAAATGAATATTTTTTCCTTGGACCCCGGACCCAGGCTGTGTCCCCAGTACAGCGGGGCGTCTTGCAAATTGGGGATGGCCAGTGAGGCAGCCCATTATAATGACAAGCTGTATAGAAGGTGTGGGGGATGGGAGGGAGTCGGGGAAACTCGACGCGGCTTTTGGAGTTGTGGCCATCAGAGTGCCGGAGATTTGGGCGTAATGACAGACGCTGTTGCAGGCGTGTAAGACAAATACACTGTTACCATTAAAGGGTAACTCCACTTTCATGGGGGGTAAAAAAATAAAAAATAATAATCTATTATATACAATCGCTACACAAGTCAGATTGTAATTGAATGTTATTAAAAATGTGATTTCATTTTAAATCTGCAGCCGCTGTCATTTTCTGTAAAATCCCATGTGGCCACTTGGAGGCGCTCTGTACACAGATGGTATGAAGAACCTCGCCCCCCCCAGATATGTCATTTCCTGCTTGTGTGATTGGCTGACTGATATTCCCAGAAGTCTGCACTGAGATACAAGTCAGATATTGGGCATCCCCTGCAACAGAAATGTCATATTTTGGGGAGGTACTCCCAAAGGGAAATCCCTTCTAAAGGGATGCAGACCCTGCCACTTTCCTCATTAGAGCCCTGCAGGTGCAGCAGCTGATTGATAATCATAAAGTCACTCTCATTCACAGTCACTCTGCACATGGACACAGAGAAACAAACTGCTTTTTCTTCAGAGTAACAAAAGGGAGGAATCTGCAACAAAGTTGTTACATTCCCTGAAATGTACAGAGATCACCCAGAGGGGGGAGGGGTTTATTCCCTGCAATGTACAGAGATCACCCAGAGGGGGGAGGGGTTTATTCCCTGCAATGTACAGAGATCACCCAGAGGGGGGAGGGGTTTATTCCCCGCAATGTACAGAGATCACCCTGAGGGGGGAGGGGTTTATTCCCCGCAATGTACAGAGAACACGCAGAGGGGGGAGGGGTTTATTCCCTGTAATGTACAGAGATCACCCAGAGGGGGGAGGGGTTTATTCCCTGCAATGTACAGAGATCACCCAGAGGGGGGAGGGGTTTATTCCCCGCAATGTACAGAGATCACCCAGAGGGGGGAGGGGTTTATTCCCTGCAATGTACAGAGATCACCCAGAGGGGGGAGGGGTTTATTC
The DNA here is from genome assembly GCF_042186555.1 of Aquarana catesbeiana. Taxonomy (NCBI): domain Eukaryota; kingdom Metazoa; phylum Chordata; class Amphibia; order Anura; family Ranidae; genus Aquarana; species Aquarana catesbeiana. Next base: position 282,764,524 of record NC_133334.1, on the reverse strand, counting down.
CCCGCAATGTACGGAGATCACCCAGAGGGGGGAGGGGTTTATTCCCCGCAATGTACAGAGATCACCCAGAGGGGGGAGGGGTTTATTCCCTGCAATGTACAGAGATCACCCAGAGGGGGGAGGGGTTTATTCCCCGCAATGTACGGAGATCACCCAGAGGGGGGAGGGGTTTATTCCTCGCAATGTACAGAGATCACCCAGAGGGGGAGGGGTTTATTCCCTACAATGTACAGAGATCACCCAGAGGGGGGAGGGGTTTATTCCCCGCAATGTACAGAGATCACCCAGAGGGGGGAGGGGTTTATTCCCCGCAATGTACAGAGATCACCCAGAGGGGGAGGGGTTTATTCCCTACAATGTACAGAGATCACCCAGAGGGGGGAGGGGTTTATTCCCTGCAATGTACAGAGATCACCCAGAGGGGGGAGGGGTTTATTCCCTGCAATGTACGGAGATCACCCAGAGGGGGAGGGGTTTATTCTCTGCAATGTACAGAGATCACCCAGAGGGGGGAGGGGTTTATTCCCTGCAATGTACAGAGATCACCCAGAGGGGGGAGGGGTTTATTCTCTGCAATGTACAGAGATCACCCAGAGGGGGAGGGGCTTATCCTTAACAAAAGTGGAGTTACTCTTTAAGGTAACAGACCATTAATAGTAAATTATCAGTTCACTGCCTCACCATAATTTCTTGATGTGGATCAATGTACCCAACAATAAACATACATTAATAAATACCCAAGGAAAGAGCTCTGGGAAAAGAAGGTACTCTTTAAAAATCCATTTAGTGTTAGTTTTCACAAAACTTTATTTATTCAAAAAGTAAAACAGTAAAAAAAAGAGAAATAATAGTAATTGCATATAAACCTCTAACATCATTTATGGTGGATATTTATATGCAATTACTATTATTGCTGCTTTTTTACTTTTTAAATAAATAAAGTTTAGTTAATAGTAACATTCTATGGATGTTTAAAGAGTACCTTCTTTTCCCAGAGTTCTTTCCTTGGGTATTTATTATGTACATATCTGGGTTGGATATTAGTACTTTAAGACCTCCATCTTCTATCTGTGAGTAGCCTGCGGTGAGTATTATTATTATTATTATTATTATTATTATTATTATTATTTTATTAGTGTTTTATTTTCATTTTATTTTTTATTAGTACTCTAGGACCCCCATCCTCTGTGTCAGTGAACATCCTGCAGGTTGTATTATGCTGAAGTGGGATTTCTTGGAAATAGAACGATCGGATTCAATGCACTGGGGACCCAAAACCACAAAGCAATTACCCTATTATTTAACACGGATTAAAACCCAGAATAATAACCGGCGTGACCCAAAACTGCTGATACGGGAAGAAAATTCAATGTTTCTGCTCTGGAAATACACTATACACAAGGTCCATAAAGACATGGATGAGCGAGTTTGGGGTGGAGGAACTTGACTGGCCTGCACAGAGTCCTGACCTCAACCTAATAGAACACCTTTGGGGTGAATTAGAGCGGAGACTGCGAGCCAGACCTTCTCATCCAACATCAGTGCCTGATCTCACAAATGCTCTTCTAGAAGAACGGTCAAACATTCCCATAGACACCCTCCTAAACCTTGTGGGGCGGCCTTCCCAGAAGAGTTAAAGCTGTTATAGCTGCAAAGGGCGGAGCCAACTCAATATTGAACCCTACGGACTAAGACTGGGATGCCATTAAAGGTCATGTGTGTGTAAAGGCAGGCGTCCCAATACTTTTGGGTAATTTGGTGTATGTATACTGGATGAAGGGAACTCTGTACAATCAATGTAAACCCGCAGACTGATGATCTGCTCCATCTGAGGTCTGATAGTAACTTGTCCAATCGGGAACGTCGGTCTTGGTACTATAAAAACAACACCCCTAAAATGCAAATCCCATCGGAGCTCAGGGCTGGCGATCGGTCCAGTGAGCAGTGCATTGTGGGAGACCGGTACCAGGACTGAAGTAAAAACCACCCCCCGGGGGGGTGGAATGTGGTGTGGCCTACGGTACGGCTCGGCGCGGTGATGCCTTGGCACCCTCCTAGGACTGCGGGTGTCCCCTTCACATGCAGTACTATAAAACGACAGACAGAGGGCGCCCCAGCCTAGCGCATTACCTTCCTATACACTTTACTAGTAAATAAAAACAAATAATATACTCACAGACACTGATGGGGGTTGATTCTACTAAGATTTGAGAGTGCAAAATCTGGTGCAGCTCTGCACAGAAGCCAATCAGCTTCCAGCTCTTATTGTCAAAGCTTCATTCCACAAGCTGAAGTTAGAAGCTGATTGGCTGCCATGCACGGCTGTGCCAGATTTTTTTTTCTGCCAGTAAATCCCTTATACAACCCACTTCCTGTTTCTTGTCTGGTCATTAGCCTAGGCCACAGGCGTCAAACTGGCGGCCCCTCCAGCTGTTGCGGGAACTACAAATCCCATGAGGCATTGCAAGGCTGACAAGGCATGATGGGACTTGTAGTTCTGCAACAGCTGGGAGGGCGGCCAGTTTGAATCCCCTGGCCTAGGCTTATGACATCATTCACAGCGCTCTCTCTCTCTCACTGTCGTGAGAGAGTTTACCAGGAAGGGAGGTGGGATGAGTCATAAGAGGGCCAATGAGAGCTGCAGAGCTGGACCTGTGCCTCTGTGTAAATCCAGGACGTGAACAGGCAGCAGCTTCAGCTGCCCACAGTTAAAATGGCTGCAGCAGTGGAGGGAGAATTTTGCAGCATATTTGGCAAGTACAGAATCCCAGTATATATAAAATATAATATGCAAAGTGGTTGGAGGGAAGCTTCAGAATGGCAAAGATGTTTTTATTATAATTTATGTGAGCCGACTGGAGTTCCTCTTTAATCTGGAGCTGTCCACTGCAGTACCTCTATTTTTCCACAAGATGTCCTCAGTGTCAACTGAAGATACACTATGAATGAATAGAGGGCAACTTTACCCCCAGTGCTCTCAACCTCGGTCCTCAAGTCCCCCCAACAGGCCATGTTTGCAGGTTTTCGCTTCATCTTGCACAGGTGCTTTAAATCAGAGTCTATGGCTTGGTATTTTGGACAGCTATTTTATCTAAGAGAAATTCCCAAAAACATGTCCTGTTGTACCCGAGGACGGGGTTGAGAACCACTGCTTTACCCTAAGGCAGGGGAGGGCAACCTGGGGGCCCCTCCAGCTGTTGCAGAACTACAAGTCCCATCATGCCTCTGGGAGTAATTGTAACTGCCAGCCTTGCAATGCCTTATGGGAAATGTAGTTCCACAACAGCTGGAGGGCCCCCGTGTTGCCTCCCCCGCCCAAAGGGAGCAGAAACAGAGGATTGCAGAATAGGCAAAGGGCCAGAACACCCAGCAGGTGATGCGACCAATCTGAAGACATCTTGCCCTGTGTGTGGGCACCTCTAGGTATA